>NW_024736506.1:217500-247500 GCF_018991925.1 Homarus americanus
AGAGGACCATCCATGAACACTCACTTTAGAAGAGGACCATCCATGACCACTCACTTTAGAAGAGGACCATCCATGAACACTCACTTTAGAAGAGGACCATCCATGAACACTCACTTTAGAAGAGGACCATCCATGAACACTCACTTTAGAAGAGGACCATCCATGATCACTCCACTTTAGAAGAGGACCATCCATGACCACCCACTCATAGAGGAGGACCATCCATGACCACTACTTTAGAAGAGGACCATCCATGACCACCCCACTATAGAGGAGGACCATCCATGACCACTCACTCTTAGAAGAGGACCATCCATGACTACTCACTTAGAAGAGGACCAAGAATGCTCCACTACAGAGGAGTGACCATCCATGACCACTCACTCTAGAAGAGGACCATCCATGACCACTCATTCTAGAAGAGCATCATACATGACCACCACTGAGAAGAGGAGAACCATCCACATGACCACTGATGAAGCAGGACCACATGACCACCTACCAGTAGAGGAGGACCATCCATGACCACTTCACTCTTTAGAAGAGGACCATCCATGACCACCCACCATAGAGGAGGACCATCCATGACCACTCACTTTAGAAGAGGACCATCCATGAACACTCACTTTAGAAGAGGACCATCCATGAACACTCACTTTAGAAGAGGACCATCCATGAACACTCACTTTAGAAGAGGACCATACATGATCACTCACAATAGAGGAGGACCATCCATGACCACTCACTTTAGAAGAGGACCATCCATGAACACTCACTTTAGAAGAGGACCATCCATGAACACTCACTTTAGAAGAGGACCATCCATGAACACTCACAATAGAGGAGGACCATCCATGACCACTCACTTTAGAAGAGGACCATCCATGAACACTCACTTTAGAAGAGGACCATCCATGACCACTCACTTTAGAAGAGGACCATCCATGAACACTCACAATAGAGGAGGACCATACATGACCACCCACTATAGAGGAGGACCATACATGACCACCCACTATAGAGGAGGACCATCCATGAACACTCACTTTAGAAGAGGACCATCCACAGAACACTCACCTTTAGAAGAAGGACCATCCATGACCAATCACCTGTAGAGGAGTGGTCCATCCATGACCACTTACTTTAGAAGAGGACCATCCATGACCACTCACTAGAGAAGGACCATCCATGACCACTCACTAGAAGAGGACCATCTACACCTCACTCATCAGAGAAGGACCATCCATGACCACTCACTAGAAGAGACCATACATGACTACCCACTTTAGAAGAGGACCATGACCACTCACTCATAGAGGAGGACCATCCATGACCACTCACTAGGAAGAGGATCATCCGCTTAATTCACTCACTAGAAGAGGACCATCCATGACCAATTACCAGAAGAGGACCATCCATAACCACTCACTAGAAGAGGAACGTCCATGACCACTCACTTCAGAAGAGACCATCCATGACCACTCACTAGAAGAGCAGGACCATCCATGACCACTCACTAGAAGAGACCACATCCATGACCACCACTAGAAGAGGACCATCCATGACCACTCATCAGAAGAGGACCATCCATGACTCACCTACCAGAAGAGGACCATCCATGACCACTCACTAGAAGAAGAGACCATCCACAGACCACCTCACCAGGGAAGAGTGACCATCCATGACCACTCACCAGGAAGAGGACCATCCATGACCACTCACCAGAAGAGGGACCATCCACAGACCACTCCACCAGAAGAGGACCATACACATCACCCACTTTAGAAGAGGACCATACATGACCACTCACCATAGAGGAGGACCATCCATGACCACTCACCAGAAGAGGACCATCCATGACCACCACTAGAAGAGGACCATCCATGACCACTCACTAGAGAAGGACCATCCATGACCACTCACTAGAAGAGGACCATCCATGACCACTCACTAGAGAAGGACCATCCATGACCACTCACTATAGAAGAGGACCACCCACCGTCTCACAGGTATACCAGAAGACACTCACCACCACCACCACCTACACTATCACCACTCAACGACAGTATTCACACGCTAACGACCGCATCGGGGGTTACATTGTCTGTACATACATACGTACATACATACATACATACATACATACTTTATAATTATTTTGTTTAATTTCACTTTAACAATTGCATTTCAAAGTGTTGAACATTAATTTATTTAAATTATTATTTTGATAATCCTGTCGAATATTTATCCTCCTTTACCTGTATGTTACTTTAATTATCGTATTTATGTCTATTTATCGTGTTTAACCTTATTATCTGTTTTTTTTTATTGTCTCTCATTTATATCTTATCATCGGACCTTGGTATATTGAATGATAATTACCTTACAGTACTCCCTCTCCCCTCCCCTCCTCCTCCCTTCCATTCTGTCGTGTCTTCAGTATCATGTCTTAGTTACAGTATATTTAATCGACCGAAAATCTTTCATTGTAAACAGTTTTGCTTCTCATTTCAATTGTGAATGTTTTGCTCGTGTTTGACAGAACGCCATAATGTTTTGTCCATGTATGACAGGACGCCATAATGTTTTGTCCATGTATGACAGGACGCCATAATGTTTTGCCTGTGCATGACAGGACGCCATAATGTCTTGTCCGTGTATGCCAGGACGACATAAGGTTTTGTCCATGTATGACAGAACGCCACAATGTTTTGTCCATGTATGACAGGACGCCATAATGTTTTTTATCCATGTATGACAGAACATCATAATGTTTTTTATCCATGTATGACAGGACGCCATAATATTTTGTCCGTGTATGACAGGACGCCATAATATTTTGTCCTTGTATGACAGGACGCCATAAGTTTTTGTTCATGTATGACAGGACACCCTAATGTTTTGTCCATGTATGACAAGGACGCCATAATGTTTTGTCCATGTATGACAGGACGCCATAATGTTTTTGCCTGTGCATGACAGGACGCCATAATGTCTTGTCCCGTGTGTATGCTGAGACGCCTGGGTTTTGTCATGTGACAGAACGCCACAATGTTTTGTCCATGTATGACCAGGACGCCATAATATTTGATAAATATTATGACAGGACGCCATAGGTTTTTGTTCATGTATGACAGGACACCGTAATGTTTTGTCCGTGTATGACAGGAAGCCATAATGTTTGTCCGTGTATGACAGGACGCCATAAGGTTTTTGTTCATGTATGACAGGACACCATATGTCTTGTCCGTGTGTATGACGGACGCCATAATGTTTTTGCATCATGTACATGACCAGAACACCATAATGTTTTTTATCCATGTATGACAGGACGCCATAATATTTTTGTCCTTGTATGACAGGACGCCATAAGTTTTTGTTCATGTATGTGACAGGATACCCTAATGTTTGTCCGTGTATGACCAGGGCGCCATAATGTTTTGCCTTGTGCATGACAGGACGCCATAATGTCTTGTCCGTGTATGACCCAGGACGCCATAAGGTTTTGTTCGCTGTGACAGGGGCGCAGCCAATGTTTTTGTCCGTGTCATGACAGGACGCCATAATGTTTGTCCGTGTATGACAGGACGCCATAAGGTTTTGTTCATGTATGACAGGACATATAAGGTTTTGTCCGTAGCCATGATGGGACGCCATAATGTTGTCCGTGTGACCCAGGACACTTCATAAGTTTTTTGTTCATGTATGACAGGACACCGTAATCTGTTTTGTCCGTTAATATGACAGGACGCCATAATGTTTGTCCGTGTATGACAGGGCCATAGGTTTTTGAATTTCATATTGTGACAGGACACCACCAATGTCTTGTCATTAATGACAGGACGCCATAATGTTTTTTTATCCATGTATGACAGAACACCATAATGTTTTTATCCATGTATGACAGGACGCCATAATATTTGTCATACAGCCTTGACAGGACGCCATAAGTTTTTTGTTCGTATGACAGGACACCTAATGTTTTTGTCCGTGTATGACCAGGACATATAATGTTTTGCCTGTACGCTGACAGGACGCCATAATGTCTTGTCCGTGTGACAGGACGCCATAAGGTTTTGTTCCATGTATGACAGGACACCGGCAACTGTTTTGTCCGTGTATGACAGGACGCATAATCATTTGTCCGTGTGTAGGCGGACTTGCCAAGTTTTGTTCATATGACGGGACACCGTAATGTTTTGTCCGTGTATGACAGGACGCCATAATATTTTGTCCTTGTGGCAGGGCGCCCATAAGCTGATTGCATGTATGACCAGGACACCCTAATGTTTTTGTCCGTGTATGACAGAGACGCCATAATATTTGCCTGTGCATGACAGGACGCCATAATGTTTGTCCGTGTATGACAGGGGCGCCATAAGAGTTTGTTCATGTATGACAGGACACCATAATGTCTTGTCATTGTATGACAGGACGCCATAATGTTTTTATCCATGTATGACCAGAACACCATAATGTTTTTATCCATGTATGACGGGGCGCCATAATATTTTGTCCTTGCATGACAGGACGCCATAAGTTTTTGTTCATAACGCTGACGGGGACACTATGTTTTGTCCGTGTGACAGGACACCGTAATGTTTGCCTGTGCATGACCAGGACGCCGCCAATGTTTGTCGTGTATGACAGGACGCATAAGTTTTTGTTCATGTATGACAGGACACCGTAATGTCTTGTCCGTGTATGACAGGACGCCATAAGGTTTGTTCATGTATGACAGGACACCGTAATGTTTTTGTCGTGTATGACCCAGGACGCCATAATGTTTGTCCGTGTATGACAGGACGCCATAAGTTTTTTGTTCATGTGACAGGACACCGTAATACATGTATCCCGTAACCGCCGATGCGGACGCCATAAGGTTTTGTTCATGTATGACAGGACGCCATAATGTTTGTCCCGTGTATGACAGAGACTGCATCGCATCGACATCACGTGTGGCGACAGGGCTTCACCAGATTTTTGTTCATGTATGACAGGACACCGTAATGTCTTGTCCGTGTATGACCAGGACGCCGCAAGGTTTTGTTCATGTGACGGGACTTCCGTAATGTTTTGACCCGTGTATGACAGGACGCCATAATGTTTGTCGTGTGACAGGGGCGCCCATAAGTTTTTGTTCATGTATGACGGGACACCGTGTGTCTTGTCCGTGTATGACAGAGACGCCATAATGTTTGTCCGTGTGTATGACAGGACGCCATAAGTTTTTTGTTTCATGTATGACCGGGACACCCGTAATGTCTTGTCCGTGTATGACAGGACGCCTTAATGTTGTCCGTGTGTAATGGGACGCCATAAGGTTTGTCTATGTATGACAGGACGCCATAATGTTTTGTCCGTGTATGACAGGACGCCTTAATGTTTGTCCGTGTATGACAGGACGCCATAAGTTTACGCCATTCATGTATGATGACAGGACACCGTAATGTCTTGTCGGTATGTGACAGGACGCCGCCAAGGTTTTGTTCATGTATGACGGGACACCGTAATGTTTTGTCCGTGTATGACAGGGCGCCATAATGTTTTGTCCGTGTATGACAGGACGCCGCAGGTTTTGTCTTCCTATGTGACGGGACGCCGCAGGTTTTGTTCATGTATGACAGGACACCGTAATGTCTTTGTCATCGTGTATGACGGAACGCCGTAATGTTTGTCCGTGTGCTGACAGGACGCCATAATGTCCGTGTATGACCAGGACGCCATAAAGGTTTGTTCATGTATGACCAGGACACCGTAATGTCTTGTCCGTGTATGACAGGACGCCATAATGTTTGTCCGTGTATGACAGGACGCCATAAGGTTTTGATACATAGCCGGGCCGGGACGCCATAGGTTTGTTCATGTATGACCCAGGACACCGTAATGTCGCGTCGTGTATGACAGGACGCCATAATGTTTGTCCGTGTATGACAGGACGCCATAAATATTTGTCCGTGTATGACGAGGACGCCATAAGGTTTTTGTTCATGTATGACAGGACACCGTAATGTCTTGTCTGTGTGTATGACAGGACGCCATAAATGTTTGTCCGTGTATGACAGGACGCCATAAGGTTTTGTCTATGTATGACAGGACGTCATAAGGTTTTGTCCGTGTATGACAGGACGCCATAATGTTTGTCCGTGTATGACAGGACGCCATAAGGTTTTGTCTATGTATGACAGGACGTCATAAGGTTTTGTCTATGTATGACAGGACACCGTAATGTTTTGGCCGTGTATACAGCAGTAATGAGAGGTCACCATACTAGAATATATAAGTTTATTGTGAGGACCATAATGGGGACAAGGTTTAAATGACTCGTGTATAAATCCTCTGTTGATGGGAAGTATCAGTGGTGGTTGACGGTTACCTCCGTGTGTGTGTCAGAAGACTCCTTCCCTCTTATCTACGGTGACGGCAACGCCCAGGGGGGGGAGACATATCGCAAACAGTGGGCGAGAGTGACGAGGATTGAGTGACGAGTGAGTGACGGGAGTTAATGATGAGTGAGTAACGAGGAGTGAGTGACGAATGAATGATGAGTGAGTGACGAGGAGTTAGTGACGAGTGAGTGACGAGAAGCTAATAACGATTTAGTGACGAGTTAGTGAAAAGGAGTGACAAGTGAGTGAAGAGGGATGAGTGCCGAGAAGTGAGTGCCGAGGAGTTCGTGACGAGTGAGTGCCGAGTAATGAGTGACGACGAGTGAGTGACGAGTGAGTGACGAGGAGTGAGTACCACGTTCAGATCACACAAATACATAGTTTATATTGTGACGATCATAGTGTTAACTGCAGTCTATTTTGACCTAAACTTAACCTCACAAACTACCACCACTACTACTATTACCGCAGCCACCACCACCACCACATGCACTTTCCACTACCACAACCACCATCACCACCACTACTACTATCATAACTACCACCACTATCGTCATTACCACCACTACTGCCACTACCACCACTACCCCCACCACAGGCACTACCTCCACCACCACTACTGCCACTGCCACCACTACCCCCACCACAGGCACTACCTCCACCACCACTACTGCCACTACCACCACTACCTCCACAGGCACTACCTCCACCACTACTGCCACTACCACACACTCCCCACCACGCACTACCTCCACCACACTACTGCCACTACCACCACTACCTCCACCACAGGCACTACCTCCACCACCACTACTGCCACTACCACCACTACCTCCACCACAGTAACTACCTCCACCACCACTACTGCCACTACCACCACTACCCCGACCACAGGCACTACCTTCACCACCACTACTGCCACTACCACCACTACCCCCACCACAGGCACTACCTCCACCACCACTACTGCCACTACCACCACTACCTCCACCACAGGCACTTCCCACCACCTCGGTGTGTTGACACAAGTCCTAATCTGCCTAAGCCGAGACTAATAAAATCTGTGAGTGAGCAATAAGGCTCGGTGTGGGCTGCTTTACCCTTATTACGGGAGGACCGGAGCGCCACCGTCTATATTAAGGATTATTTTGCTTTCATGTGGCGTGGGAAATGAACCTTAGCGAGATATATATTTGTAAAATTGTCCGATCAGCTGTTGGGTTTGTTTACATTGGCCGGCCCGAGATTTTCCCGCGCCGGGGAGACTGGCTCGGGGGCAGTTGCTGGTTAGTGTATTGATGGCGATGTACAGTACGCTCAGTATATTGTTGTTTATAAGTATTGTTGATGGCACTTTAATGTTGCTGGTCTAGTGTGTTAATTGACGCTGTACACCAGGTCAAGTATACCCAATTAGGGATCATATTCAACGTATGATTCTCTTACAGTATATAAACCCAGATTTATCCCCGATATACAATAATGTTTTATCGTGATTCTACCAAAATTAAACCAAAATTAACCTTTCTAGGATCATAATACTACTTGTACTTTTCTTACGGACATTACCAAGGGAAAGTTTAGGGATGTACTATACAGGCTCAGGTGCAGTAAAGGAGCGTGAAACTTTACTTTAACAAATATATAGTTACGATAATTCAAAGCAATTAACAAGATTATCTAAAACATTACAGAGATTTTACCTAACCTAACCTAACCTAACCTAACCTAACCTAACCTATACCCTAGGGAGCATTTGGGTAATTAATCATCAGGTGTAATCTGGGGGGCTATTATTCAGGTGATCCAGAAATTGTCTTCGTGATGTTATTTGGCATATCTCGTGCGCCTAAGCTTACTGTATCACGTCGATCAATACTTCTCCCCCGAAAGAAAACTATTGTGACTGGAGCAGGGAACATAACAGGAACCTATACTAATTCCTTGACAGACCAACAAGTAGAACATTACTGTAAATGAACATATGCTGTATAACCCCAATGGAAAATAACTTCCAATGTTTTTTTGCCAAATCTACTTACTGTTTACCACTGTATACTTGCAAAGTCTATGTACAAATGCCGAACCTGGACGATTTTACTGAACACACACACACACACACACACACACATATATATATATATATATATATATATATATATATATATATATATATATATATATATATATATATATATATATATATATATATATATATATATATATGCAAATAAATCACTGTAGGTGCACGTGATCCGTGTATATGCTGATAACCACATAGGAAACAAGAAAACACGAAGTTCCAAGAGCTTTCATGTAATTTACATTTTCAAGGGTGATTACAGGCTTAGGAATAATTATTGACAAGGCTAATGTATACAGTAAAGGAGAGTGAGATCAAGTCCCTAGGGACAGCAGATCTTCACCATACCCTTTCACCTGGTCATAAATCTTGTTAATCACAAAATTGTCCAGCTTGTACATGTCATTACTCAAATTCATGTTGACAGATTCAGTATGTTTAATGAGATTGAATTCTATAATGTTCCTACTGACAATTGAATTACAAGGTAATATTGAGGAGGCATTATCCCAGTCATTGCAATGCTTATTATCTCTTAAATGAATGAACAGAGCATTGGATTCTTCTCCTGTCCTAACACTATATTTATGTTGTTTAAGTCTAGCTATAAGATCTTTTCCCGTCTGACGTAAGTAGAACATATTACATTCTTTGCAAGGAACCTTGTAAATGCAGCCACCTGCATTGCTGGGGGAGTTCTTAATTAACTTTTGTTTACCAGTTCATGAGTTATTAAATGTTACATTTACGTTCCAGGTTTTCAGTTATAGATGAATTTGAGATATTTTCTTTGTTAAAAGGTAATACTAAGAGATTCTTACTGTCATCGGGAGGTTTGGGATCAGTTCTATAAAAAAAATTCTTAGAGATGTTAAGGCATTTGTCTATAAAAGAACTAGGGTATTTTAAGTTCCCTAGGGACTTGATATCACTCTCCTTTACTGTATACATTAGCCTTGTCAATAATAACTCCTTAGTCTGTACTCATCAGTCCATATAATACGCAAACTTATATATATATATATATATATATATATATATATATATATATATATATATATATATATATATATATATATATATATATATATATATATATGTGTGTGTGTGTGTGTGTGTGTGTGTGTGTGTGTGTGTGTGTGTGAGTGTGTGTGTGTGTGTACTGCCCATGTATATATCCACAGGGGAGAAGTTGTGAATGGGGGAACATGGCGAGCAAAGCGAGGTCACCCAGCTGGGGGGTTTGGGGGGTGGGGGAGGGCGCTGTAAGGCCCCCTGAGAAATTTTGTTGAAATCTGACCAATATCATGGTCATTTTGTGGCCATTTTGAAGCCATGTGCACTTTATATTGGGAGATATTCTGAGGTCAATTGTAATGACTTTCTACTATGCAAAAATGCCTGAGTACAATACTGCATTAAAGAAAAGTATTGGAATTATCTGATGAAAAGGGAGGGTCCGGACCCCCAGGACCCTCCCCCTAGATCCGTTCCTGATCCATGGTAAAGTTAATGAAAGAACCACTTTAATAATTATTATCGTCTCCCCTCCAACAAGATTCTCGTCGAAAATGGTCATCTTATCTATTAAAGAAAACGAAATAATATCAGGAGAACTAAAATAAAATATACTGCTCCTATATAATCAACGGTGACCTTCATATTGGAAGTCTTACGAGTATAATACAAAGAATGAATTTAAATATATTTGATAACGGATAATATTTGCAGTCGATGACAGTAAAAGAAACATATAGAACACACTATACAGCTCCTCGACAAAGTAACTAGATACGGTTCCCGAGGTGTTTTATGCTCTCTGCAGTCCTTGTGATGATAGTTTCTTGTGTAAATGCTTCTCTTCCTTCAATATTATCATCAAACAACATAGACATAACTTTGAAGAACAGGGGAAATATGGGGTTGGATTGGTAAAACACAGCATTTTACCTTATTTACATAATATTTAAGGTTAATGTACAGGTGACTACAAATGATCTTCCTTTTTTCAAATATTTATTATAAATAAAATAACAATGGTAGAGCAAACAAATAACACACGCAATTACAAAGTAATGTATATTTTTGTTTTAAAATCTATGATATTTCATTCAATATGTGAATCTTTTGTAGCTCTGCAAACATTGAAACGATGTTCTGTTTCTCTCCATACATTTTCCAGCACATCGACGTTAACTTTAAGAACAGCGTATTGGATCCTGTTTTTCTACTGCTCCAAAGATGTTAGCCTTGGTGAAACAACCACTTCACATTTAACATAATCCCAGAGGAAAAAGTCAATGGGAGTGAGGTAGGTGAACGAAGCGGACAATTAATGGGCCCCCCGCGCCCCATCCAACGGTTAGGTAATTGTTTATTCAGATACGTTTTCACTACACTGTTGAAATATCATATATATAGAAAAAAAAAAATAAACATTGCTTTGTAATTGTGTATGTTACTTTTTGCCCTACCATTGATATTTTCTTTATAATAAATATTTTAAATCAGGAAGATCATTTGCAGTCACCCTGTATTTCTTGCACATGACATGATATAACCTAACCTAACCTAACCTAACCTGATCAAATCTAACCCATCAGGAATTTCTTGTGCTCTTTCCTCCGCATCACTGTGATTTAGACTTGTGTTTTGAAAGGTTTGATTCTGACTCATTGTTAAGTTCTTAACCTGTCTCGTAGTATGGAACTGTTTTTCTCATTTTCTACTGTGATCCTGAGGGGGCGCGTGGCTTGTTTCTCGGTTTCTTCCTTAACTTATCCACTTTGTTTGCGACAACTATCATTTTCAGACCTTCTGCACAAATGTTCTACATACTCATCTTGTCATGTGTCTTCCTATGTCTGATTGACTCTCTGGGATTCAATACACGATGATATTGTCCCAACGCTCGAGACGATCTTAAGCTGTTTCTCTCCCATATCAACATCGGCAGTGGTCTTGAGGCTCCTGACTGTTACATCCTATTCGCCACTTATCAGCCGCTTGGGTGGTCTATCCAGTGTAATACAGGAGGAAACCGGGGACCGGGAAACCTGTGGTGTTTTGGTAGTGTCACACTGGATAACACCCTTCTCACGTGTGTCCGGGCCGAGGCTCGAACACTTGACATATTGGTGTGAGTTAAGCGCGTTACCGCTGTACCACCAATAGCAGTTACATCAGTTTTTTCTCATCCTTCAGCTGTTTTCTGTGTCCCTGCCATAACCTCAGCGTAGCTTCTCTTGAATAAATTATGTCATCCCAACTGTTTCCTCAGACTTGTGAAGGATTTTTTTTTTAACTTGCTTTTATTTATTAACCCCCAAGACTCAGCTTGCACTACTTACAACTTCATTTTCTTTTCTTTATACTCTACCAGAGCCTCGTCGACGTCGGTATCACAGTCAGGACAATACCAGTGATATAATTTAAATTTTGATCAGTCCACCAGAGTTTTATATGCATCAGCCTCAGCAGTTCCACATCCATAGCAATTTTTTTTCTCAGAGCCACTTCATACCCTGGAGGTCCTTGCAAGCACTCCTACACCCACAAACACTACACTCACGCATTATTGATGTCATATGTGCTGGGCATATTTTAATATGCTATATACGTGGTGTAGACAATTAGTACGAGAGGGCACTAGTGATGAACTTAATGGGGGTTGTTGGGAGGTTATGATGGTGGTGCCGTTAACGGGGTACTGGGGGTATTATTATGAGGGTGTAATTATTGAACTACAGGTACACCTTTCTTCTCGGTCTACAGTCTACGGGAGGACGAGAGTTAGGGAGGTTACACACACACACACACACACACATACACAACTACTGATAATTATATAGTGTGAGGGGAGACACTTGTATAAACACATCCCCGTCTGTTTTAAATTGTATGTCAAGTAGATGATGCAACAAAGCTGGTAATGCATTACATTATGATTATGGAACTGGAAGATGATCGCCAAAAAAATAATCATGACAAAAATAGAAGTAAAGAGAGAGAGAGAGAGAGAACGGATGGATGACCTTGAGTGCTCATTGTGCCTTTGGTGGCTCCGTCACCCTCAGCATACACACACGCAGTCGTAGCCGCCACTCTGGCCCGAGAAGCCGCTCCTAGCACCTGCCTGTCTACCGCCACCATAGATGAACACCACTTACAAGGTCCTTAAACCATGTATAGTGAAGGACTCTTCATGTTAACTGTGAGACGTAGTGATGTGTTTGAGTGCGGCTCAGTGGCGGTGGTGTTGGTGTTGAGGGAGGGTGTGTATGTGACGTAAACCAGTGGTAGGACACGTGATACAGTGAGTGGAGCGCGGTGCAGTGTGTCTCAGTCTCTTGTAGTCTACCTTTTCTGTCTACGGTAAGACTATAGAGTTAATAACGTGTAAAGTGTTGTGTCTTTTATAAACGTTCTTGTGTCATAAACCTTCATGCTGGTGGTGTTCACTCCTTCATGTTGTGTACCATGTGTACAGTGAGTGAGTCGCATGAACTTCTCTCTGTGGTTCTCTGACACACACACAAAACACACACTTACACAGTACACATACATACACACACACACACACACGCATACATACATACACCCACACACATACATACACACGCACACATACACACACACAAGATGTAACAAGACAATAAATACAATTTTGATTCGCCTCAGGTAAGACAAATCCAGGTAGTCATGATAACCCAGAGGGCAGGGGGAGGTGGGTGGAGGTGATAAGTGATAACAGTAAGATATCAGACTGGATAATTATCTTTATATGAGCCGTCTGTTGGAGCTGACGGAAATTACAACACAAGGTCGTACACCAGTACTGTTGTTTCCCTTTTCCCGTGTGATTTTATCAAGATTTATCTATCCACGTTTTCATTGTGGATCTACATGAAATATATATATATATATATATATATATATATATATATATATATATATATATATATATATTTCTTTAACAAACTACCAATATTTCTTTCTTTCAGATCCCAAAAGGAAAGAGTCACTGCAGCCAGGGAGACATATCCTACTGTCTAGGTCTTCTCGATACAACCAAATCACCAGGATGACTCACATACCTCCCGTCATCCCCTTTGTTGACCACGAAGGATTTCCAAAAGTCGTCGACGCTGAGAAAGTGACTTTAGGTTATCCTCAGAAGGACAGTGAGAGTGGTGAGCTGGTGAGAGATAAGGTGGTCATCCTCAGAAGACCTCGACACCCTGCGTTGTTTCACACTCACTCCCTCACCACCAGGAATACCATACCGAGCTCTTTCATGCTGATGAAAGAGCAAAAAAAGTTTGGAGGTTTCAGGATACAGGATTTTACCCGGGGTCCTGCCAAGTTTAAGCTGCGTCAGGGTAGTATGAGGTACCAGCGGAAGCCTGTGGGGCCCACCTTTCAGACGCGCGTTTGCATGGAGCGGGGCGTGCCTGTGAGTTACACCACCACACGCACCCCCCACACGGATCTCATATCCCCTGAGGAAGTCCCTGGAGTAAGAAGAATATTTCGAGTACCTTGTGAAAGTCTTCCCTCAGACCAAAGTGAAAAACCCTTGAGAAACCCCAAAGTTATTTGTGTGAGTATCTGGGAAGAATTTCTGTACGGAACGTCTGTGTTGGATGTTATGACGGGTCATGGGGGGGAGGAGCCTGACGGGCCTATTGGAGTCTTGCGCGCGCATCTCAAACGATATTTATCGGCAACAGTGATAGACATGTTGGTGCTCTCTGTTTACTTTACTCTATATTTTCTGTCGTGTTTAGCATACAATGATTTCTGGGAACTTGGGTTGTATATGTTATTAGCTAATCACTTACAAATTCACGAGAAAGCATATAAGAGAAAAATGCGGATCGATTTCACCGGCAGCGCCTTCCAAGGACCAGCTTATGTGTGTGTGAGGACTTGGTGTCAACACTGTATCGAGAAAGACAGAGAAAAGGTGATGTTCGGGTTAATGAAGAAAATGAAGGCAGACATAAGAGGTACTAGTGAGTGTTAGCTGCTGTGAATCAGTGTTGTGACGCAACAGTATTATGTAAGTTACGTGTTGTTCTCTGTGTTCTGTTCAGTGCAAAAGAAAGAAGACAAAATATACTTTTTGCAGATCAATTTAAAATATAGATCTTTTATATGAACCTAAAACTACCACATAAAACAATAAACGAAATAACTTGATATTAAAAGTTTTGATGGTATCCTGCTTTTGCTTGTTCTTGACGGCCTCACTAACTCAACGAGTGTCAATGTTTTGTTTTAATACTGTACATATTGATGTATTTTAAGAAACGTCTTCCTGCCTTCTTCACCTCCACGTTATTTGGAATCTTCCCCAATATAAAACACCTTTTATCCCAACCATCAACATTAATTTTCCTTACATAGTTTTGAATCCAAGTGACTGCCTAGTAAACACAATAACGTTAGAAAGAAGGAAGCTGCAGTAGGCTTATTGACCCGTACTAGGCAGCCCTGTTAACACCCAACCCTTATCACTAATATATTGTCCAACCTACAGTATATTTGAAGCTTCCTTGCGATATCGAGTTAATAATGGTATTTGGTAACTTGTTCCACTCATCCACATTTCCAAACCACTGTTACCCAATTCACACCTAAATCAAAATTTGTCAAATTTAAAACCAATGTTACGTGTTCGCTTCAGATTTGATAATACATTAGTTATATTAAATTAATTTAGCCCCATCTTCCATTTATACACTTGGATCATATCGCCCCTCACTCTACGTCTCCCAAGAGAATGTAAGTTAAAATTTCTAAATCTGTCTCCATACTGAAGGTTCCTAATGACCGGGATTAAGTTTGTCATCCTTTTCTGAATGTTTTCTCGGGAATCAATAACCATTCTATTGTACGGTGACCAAAACTGAACCTTATAATCCAAGTGTGTCTCACAGATACAGTAACATCGCCTGTCCTGTCACTAACAGATGTACCCTCGTACTTTGTTAGCCTTATTTAGTATATAAACACATTGCTCACTAGGTTTTAGGTTCCAGTTCATTATTGCCCATAAATCTTTATCACAATCGGATTTCTTTATATTTACTTTGTTCAAGAGATAGCTGGTTCCTCTATTTACATTCCCTAGCGTTAGAAGTTTACATTTTTCCCGCAATATATTGCATCAGCCACTTTTCAATCCATACGATAAGTTTGTTTTGGTCGTCCTGTAATTTTTCAGTCCTCAACAGAGTTAGTGACACGCTCTATTTTTTGTGTTGTCATCAAATTTACTGTGTTGCTGTTAATGCCTATATCTATGTCGTTAATGTTTACATAAATAGCAACAGTTCAAGTGCTGAGCCTTCGGGTACTCCACTATATAGTAACATTAACCCAGTCGGATTTTGTACCGTTAATAATAACTTTGTATTCCACTTTACCGAAGGACTCGGTTTAAGGCTTTGCTGGAGTCGAGCATACTACATAATCGTGTCCATCGTCCAGATTCGAGAATATACCAGCTCGCGAGAATATAAACATTAAACAAAAGAGCATCGAGTAAAAAATCAGAAAAGCTGATTATTATTATTATAAATTATTAATTATTATTATTATTATTATTATTATTATTATTATTATTATTATTATTATAAATTATTAATTATTATTTTTATTATTATTATTATTATTATTATTATTATTATTATTATTATTATTATTATTATTATTATTATTATTATTATTATTATTATTACAGTAGTTTTAGTTGTTATTCACTAGAATTTTGAGACAACAGCTATAATATTTTAGAATTTATTTATTTTTGTTAGTCAGTTTTCCCTGTGGTCCTCAATAACGACGGCGATGCTGAAGGTGTCGGGGCATTGGGGCGTTCCACCACCACAGCCCAGTCCAGCCTTTTGGACGGTACTCAAGCTGTTGCTCAATAGGTGAGCGAGGCATCTCAACCACTTTAGCAGGCTGGCGGGGCTCTGGGCGAGGTACAGTATGTTGACCGCCCAGTAGCCATGATTTTCACGTTACTCGCGCCTAATGTGTGTAAACAAACCGAGCCACGGGTACCAACCCTACCGTGTTGCTAGAACCTGAAAGCGTAGATTTTGTTATGGTTTAAGCATAGCAAAAGTCTTGGGACCCATTCGTTGTCAAAAGATTTTATGATTCGCGAATGTAACACTTTTTAGCATATGACCGTAATACGAGAATATAATGAACAAAAGAACGTCGACTAACACAAAAATCAGGGAAGTAAAAGTGTAAAGACAAATACGATAACGATATAAAAAAGAGCATCGAGGCTCAATATAATCAGTATCACCTAATTTAGAGATAAGATGGACGTTTTACCTAATGTAATCTTTTCTGAACATGATAAGAACACTGCCACTCTTGATATGATAGTAAGAAAAAACGGAGAAAATATTGACCGTGGAAGAAAACCAATTAAAGCGTACAGTATGTGTCTTTCTATCTATCTGCCTGTCTGTTTAACTATCTATCTATGTGTCTGTCTATTTATCTGTTTCTACGTTTGTCTGTCTACTCATCTATTCCATCTATGTGTCAGACTATGTATCTGTTTGTGTGTGTGTATCTTTCTGTCTATTCGCATATTTATCTACGCGTCTGTCTATCTAATTATCAACTTGTCTGTCTGTCTGTGTCTGTCTCTCTGCTTGTATGTCGAACTGTTTATCTGCCTGTGTGTCTGTATATCTACCTGTCTGTCTGCTTATATCTACCTGTCTGTCTGCCTGTCTACTCATATCTACATTTGTGTCTATCTGTCAGCTCTCTATCTATCAGTGTGTCTGTCTATTCAGCTGTCTGTTGTGGTGCTGGCAGGATGAGGTGGTTGTGTGACCCTTCAGTACCAGCTGTGTTGCAATGTCCTTATCGAGTCTTTCTGTTTGTCTGTCTCTCTCTTCCTCTTTTTCTCACTCTCTGTGTGCCTCTCCCTATTTTTCTTAGTCTCTCTTTCTATGTTGCTGCCTCTCTCTATTTCTCTTACTCTCTCTTACTCCCTCTTTCTCTCCATTTCTCTTAATCTCTCTCTCACTCCCTCAAACTATGCATCCCTCACTCTTCCTGTATTTTATACTATCTTTCACTCTTTGCTTCTCTCACTCATATTTCTCTTTTTATCTCTTCGTTATATTTATTTATGTTTTTTCTTTAACTCTCGCTGCTTATCTCTCCTTCTTATTTGCAATCTGTCTCTCCCTATTCACTCTGTTGTCTTTTTTTTCCCGCCTCCACTTCCTTCTACTACTACTACTATTTTTTTAAGTGGTCTCCAGCCTCCCCCAATAGCCACACCTTCGCCGCCCTTTTATCGCCTTAAAATTATATATCCTAATACATAATTAGCTACCCTGGCTGTGTAGAGTTAGTTAAGCCGCATATCTATGCGGCATTCAGTGACTGTTGCCTCAAAATCAACATCTGTGACCGTTGTCGGCTTTGGGACCGAAGATCTCGTTCCCCTGAGGCAAAGCAATGCAGACCTAAGCAGCGAGAAGGACAGTCGATATCTCAACCAGGCTGTAAGGTAATTTCTGTGCTGCTGCTTCTGTTCGGATAACATCTTGGCCAATCTTGCATAGAAACATCTTGCACTTGGTCCCATCCCGCTAGAGGTTGTGAACACCAGAGGAGTGTAGCTGTCGTGATCAACATTGTAAATTCACGTTCCTCTTGTGTGCAGCATCTAGAGCTAGGTTGCGGTGACATGCGGCCATGAGGTCGAAAATCCTTATGTCAAAGAAGGCTCGCTGTCCTCGCGTCCAGAATCCTCGAGCACTGACGTCCACACAGGCTTCGTTGGATGTGTTTGAAGTCCTGTGATGGAGATTCTCACCGTCCAATGGAAAGAGGGTCGGTTCCACCGTGACATCATGGCAGATTTCCTTTAGAGAATATGCTGTTAGATCCCTTACTTCGTCAAGCCTCATGCATACGAAGCCCCCTTTCTTACACACCATGGCGTGGTCAATGTTGTAGGAAGAGCCACACACGCATTGGGAGGGCAAACCTTCTACTGGCCTACCGTACCTTAAAGTAATGGCACCTGTGAATTCTTGTTTATTAAGGATAAAGACTTTTGCTCTTATCGGTAACGTTGTTAACCAGTTTGAGGCGCCCACCTCTTGTGCTATAGCTACTTTTTTTTTTTAAAGTTCTCTGGCAATTGGGGCAACAGTTGAGCAGCAATTGCAACAATTGTTGCAGTTTATCACTTTGGGTGTGCTGCCGTTCTGTCGTAATAGAGTGGTAAATTAGCCCTAGTTGCCAATAAATATTTCTATCTCTCATAATTTTTTATTGTTGATGGACAATTACTAAATTTGTCTAGTGCCTGGATCACGCAGACTAGTAGCCTTGCATGTGGGACTTCACCAAACACCTTAGCAAAAATCAACTGGTAAATTTGGCCCACAAAGTCTATTACCGTTTCGAGGAATGTAAGTAAGTTTGTCAGGCAGTATTTTGTGTCCGTGAAACCGTGTTGTGATGTACTGATAAAACACAGCTCGGCCAATGTTGATCCCTGATGTAATTTAGAAATCTCGACACCTTAATTCACATTCATCTCTGTAATTTTACTGTATGTTTGAATTAATAAAATAGAAGATGAAAATATAAGTGATATTAATATTCATGTTTCTTATTCGATATGCTGACCAGGGACGAAGAGGATAAGTAAGTACTGTACAGTATTACGTATTTTAAATTTATTCTTAAGGGTCCCGTGTAAAACTTCGGCAGAGAAATAAGAGAAAACGCACTTTGTATTGGGATAACATCTCTATTCTCTTTCCTCCTGCAAATTTTATATTTTAGGAAATGTAATAAACAGGAACCTAAAAATGAGCAGCAATAAGATATGGTAATGTCATTGAAAAGAACTTAAATGTTCTTCACAATGATCAGACTTAATTTAGTCCTATTGATTTTTAGGTTCCCGTTTATTGCACGTTCTATAATACAGTTATCATTTAGGTTTCTCGAATAAGAAAATTGACCCTTTAGTTTCGTGATGTAAAGTAAGCCTGGAATATTTACGCCCAGAAAGACCAGATTCCATAGACATTTAATTTTTTTTATTTCAATGAGTTATAAAAATCTCAGTTGAAGATATATCTCGGCAGATAATTTAATTACCAGTAGGGGCGGATCCAGGAGTATCAACAGGGGATGGGGGAACATGGCGAGCACACCGAGCCCACCCAGCAGGGGGGTTTAGGGGGCGCTGTAAGCCCCCCAGAATTTTTTCTGGAATCTGACCAATATCAAGGGCATTTTGAGGCCATTTTGAAGCCATGTGCACCTTATATTAGGAGATATTCTGAGGTTAATAGTAATTACTTTTTACTTTACAAAAAATGCCTGAGTACAATACTGCATTAAGGAAAACACGATTGGAATTTTCTGAGGAAAAGGGAGGGTCCGGACCCCCAGGACCCTCCCCCTGGATCCGCTCCTGACCAAGTGTATCCACTCGACCGCTACACTCCCTTTCATGGAATAATAACCAAATAAACTGAACAAAATATAATGAAATTTAAAAAAAGAACTTAATCCGACATTCAGATGAAAAAAAAAGGTTACTTTTACTGAAGAACACAATAACAGTAACTTTCCTCTGGTGAAGATAACGGCAGGAGGCCCACAACAACACCGATAATAATGCTCACCAAGCTAGGACTCATCCACGGGTACTTTCAGTGGGCCTATGTACTATACGCACCAACCATCCTAAAATAAATAGCCCAACAGTCTTACACACAACAGAACTAATTACCACTAGATATAATACACTGTGTACTTCATTTACATGTGACTGTTCTCTTTACATCACAATTATGCAAAAACTCACCTGACACAAAGCAGGAAGGACTGGGCGAACACCAGTATACCAGACGTAGGGGTCTTAGACTGTCGGGTATACAGTAGCCTAGGACTGGCCCTACACTAGGTAGTGACTTGTGAGCAGCGAGCAGCGGCCAGCACACCAACGGCCCAAACATAACAGCAGGACATCGCCAATATTTCTCACATATATGAATACTTATTACATAATTATTCGAGCAAATTATGTTCCTCCTTAACGTTATTAGATATAAATTAAAGTTACAAATAAAGACTACATGAAAACAGGTACATACAGTATTTCCTGTCCAGCTGACGTGTAACAATGTGCCACGTCTTCCAGATAGCTGACATATACAGTGGTGCCACATGAAATAAATAAGTAGACGGCATTTGCCTCTGGTGCTTACAGTGTGTTTAATCATCAGGTTAATAAGATAAAGTTGGGATAATATTCAGGTGATCATTTTGTCCTGATGTCATGGGTTAAACTTCCTTCCTCAAGTGGTTAGAATATTATCCAAAGACTAGTCAATCCATATCTAGTTACACCAGTCCTCAGAAGAATAAACTATCATCATCGTTCATGAGTCTTAAACCATTGTAGTGAAGGTAGTTAACCATTATCCTGTTAAACCTTAGTCTTCATATCTGACCAAATAAAAAAAATCTGTCTTTATATACACAGATAGTTAGACAGATAGATAGGTAGATAGATACATAGATAGATAAATATAGAAAGAGAATTTGTGAAATTTAAATAAAAATGTGAAATTGAAGAGAGAGAGAGAGAGAGAGAGAGAGAGAGAGAGAGAGAGAGAGAGAGAGAGAGAGAGAGACCCGTCACCTCCTCACGGTCATAGATATACTACCACAGAGTCTACAGTAGTGTAGGTCAATTCTGTACCAGCTCCTATTAACTGCAGTAACTGGGACCCCAAGAACCACATTACTGTCCCCTCCAGCCGTCGTTTTACCCAGAGTCTCAAAGTGGGAGTAAGCTGTCGTGGAGTTTATTGCTGGGGTGACCACTCGAGGGTGTAGCCAACTCCTTCAACTGGTTATAAATATTTGTGCTGAATGAGAGAAGTGGATCTGTGATTGAGGTTTTTGTTATCGTGTCTCTCGTTTTAGTTTTGGTTTTCATTCATTGAGGTTTTCCCTTTTTTTTGCGTATTGTTTGTCTTTGTGTATTTTATCTATATGTTTTATTCATTGATTTGTTTGTTTCATAACGTCCCAGAAAGGAGAGAGAGACTGAAAGAGAGCGAGGCAGAGAGACAACTAACAGGAGAGAGAGAGAGAGAGAGAGAGAGAGAGAGAGAAAATCCTCGCTGCTAAAATAACAATTTATACACTGTACTGTACTTCCACCGTCATTGTTTACACCCAGAGCTACTGGCGTATATATCCAACCCGACGTAAACACATTTCACTTTCATCGTTCGTGGTAAATCCGGCGGCGGTCGTCATCGTTTTCATAAATAATCCGGTAAATATGTCCCGTTTTCCCCTGACACTCGTGTAAAAATACAAACTAAAATATAAATAGGGGGGAGCGTGTGAATACGTAAGCGTACCCACACAAAGGTAAAATCGACACTCGCTCTTACTGACCAGATACACAGAGGTGATAACTCCCTGCTCCTCGCTGTAGTAACCTCGCCTCTACCACAACATGGGTCTGAAGAGTTTGTGTTTTGAGATGTGCTCTTAAGGAAAGCTTGGCGCGGGTCCTGGCTATAACCTTTCTTTATGTATTAGACCAAACACGTCATGGCGGGGAGTAACGGGAAGTTGTTGTTGATCTGTTACGT
The DNA here is from genome assembly GCF_018991925.1 of Homarus americanus. Taxonomy (NCBI): domain Eukaryota; kingdom Metazoa; phylum Arthropoda; class Malacostraca; order Decapoda; family Nephropidae; genus Homarus; species Homarus americanus. Next base: position 239,676 of record NW_024736506.1, read on the forward strand.
GCTTTGTGGTTGGTCCTCTGTGTGTGTGTGTGTGTGTGTGTGTGTTTGTTGCGGGTTTTTGAGTGTTGCGGTGTTTGTGTAGCGGGTTTTAAATGGATGTATGTGTGTTTGTGTTCCGGGTCTAAATGTCTGTGGCTGTTTTGACCAAAATCTTAAAATACCGAATATTTAGCCACAAGGGCAACTTTACGACAGTCTTACGCACCAGGGCCCTAGTCTTAACGAGTCCTACGTTAGATTTTATCCTTTCTCGGAGGTTAAAAAAATTCTGACGCCATTTTGTCCTCCATATTTACAACGAAAATTCTAGTGCTTCAGTACGACTCGCTCTCACATCACCAGCTGGCGAGTGGAAAGATTTACGTCACGAACAACTGAATATCCAGATTCAGGCTCAAGTGAAGGCATCATCACCCTTGTGTACGTGATCAGTAAGGGTGAATATCGTAGACTTTTTATTCTTATATCACCACAATGTTAACACCATCACAATCCATTTTCTTCTCGGGTTAGTTTATGACTGACGGAAAACTAGACGGATTCATCTGGATTATTTGTGAAAGCGTTGATAGCTGGAGATTTACGCCTATAATCCGTCTGACAGGTTATGTTCGCCTCGGATATAATATTTGTCATATATGCAAGTTATATAAATTGTACTTTATGAAAAGGGACTTTCTATATAGCACCAATATCAAGGTTCTGTGTTTAGCGTTCAGTTCAATAACGTCTCGACTTTATTTTATATAATGAATCCTTCTGTCGGTTTGTCTGTCTGTTTGCTTATCTGTCTGTCACTCAGGACCATATCTGTCAGTTTGAGATGAAGCTACAACACCATCCTCTCCACCCTCTACTGCTACCACCTGAGATCCCTCGTCCGCATGCGGCCCATACGACCATGCACTAATCGCCATAAGAACATCAGCCCCTTTCCAATCATACTAAAAATTATCAACAACTCGTAGATACCCTGTGTGTTTACTTCTTGCCAATCTCACTTTTGTACTGTAACTGCTGAAATTCCTTGTTAAATGACCCTCTCCCCCTTGTTATTATATACCACTTATGTCATTTGTACATTTTCAATCTCTGGCAGCTGTACTTGTCAATTAACCGTTATATTTTATTTGTTTATTATTTTGTAGTAGTTGTAGTAGTATGGTTGTTATGGTAGTAGTAGTGGGCTGGTGGTATGCTGTACAATGGTCAATATTTCAGGAGAATGTACATTACAGTACCACAGTAGTTGAAAATTTTTGAGGAAAGCGAGAGATAGAATTCATCTCTCCACTAAATAATATGACTTCATTCTAAGGTTTATTATCATTACAAACAAACTCTTATATATTGAAGAAAAAAAAAAGACTCACAGTTGAATGATACAGTATTATTTCCTTACGTTATAGAGAGTACGGGAAATATTTTATGATAGTATTTCCTAAAAGTCACAACAAATGTTATAACTTGGGGTCTGAATATAATCGACGATCCAGAGGAAAAATATATATTACCTACAAGCAATAAAAAAAATATATATATCGAAAAACGGTTGTATTTATCACATGGTTCGACAGGCGGTGCACCGTTCGTGAAATCGGTAGCCGAACGCGAGATGTCGGTATGTTGGTATCGCTGTATTGGTTATTGTGATAGTTGTTGTGTTGGTAGCAGTAGTTACGTCGCGGGTGGTTGTATTGGTTTTTATTGTGGTGGTGGCGATAGTAGTAGTAGTAGTAGTAGTAATAAAAGGAGAAGTAGAAGAGCTTGTAGTTGTGGTCATGGTAGTAGCGATAGTAATAGTAGTAGGAGTAGTAGAAATTGTAGTTGTGAATGAGGTGGTGATGGTGGTGGTGGTAGTAGTAGTAGGAGTGACGGTAGCTGTTGTTGTTGTTATGGTGAAACGCACTACAGAAAACTGCACTCGCGAGCAGAATCAGGAAGGGGAGACTCATGTAAATTTCATAATCCTTAAGCCTGAGGTCAATGTTTTCTCTGTTTCTCGTTAAGAGGTCGATACAGTCTCCCACAAACACGCTCACTCTGTACAAAACATCATGGGTTTTTAATGAGGCCTTGAAAGAGATAGATAGATACCTAGATACTTAATATGAAAACAAAAATATTTTTTTTGGTGAAGGTTTAGAATGAGAGGGTGGTGGAGAAAACGAACGTAGAGAGAGAGAGAGAGAGAGAGAGAGAGAGAGAGAGAGAGAGAGAGAGAGAGAGACTTCTATCCATACACCGGATGTCAGAAGGTTACACCGTGACAAAAAATAGTGTATACCATAAATTTTAAGTAACTGTCGCCCCTTAATGGAAGGCCGTGTAGGTACGGCAGTTAATTTCTAATTTATAGAAGTCATATTGAAACAGGAAAGAGGAACATGTATTTAATATAGTTTCCAGTTATTTAGTGTCACCAGCGCCCGCCCCCGGTATATAGATCGCTGATTCGTGCCTGAGATATCCAGAGTCCACCCATCTGTGAATGGGTACTCACTATACAGTTTGGGATGTGAATGTGGTCGAGTACTGTGCCTGTACCGATCACACTAACCCGTTAACACTAAGACGTATAGCGGTGGTAAATATAATGTGCCTTAGCTGTGGTATTTATAATGTGTGGAAATTTGCAGTATCTATTTTTATATGAAAGTTATTAACCACACTAACGCTAACTGAGGGGGTTAGGGCAGGTTAAGGTCGTTAGTCTTCAGGTGAAATAAACTAATGTGTCTAATCCCCATACAAGATATAAGATCTGATCGTGACCCATGTCTGTGTATATAAATCACGGTAGATATGAATAATTACAAGAAAGAACTTGGGAAATTCGTGTTTTTTCCATTGTAGTTAGCAGTTTTAATGAACACTGCTTTGTCTATGGCCAGTCAGAAGTTTCCCCCCATAAACATAAATACATAAATATTATCAGTAATCGACAGTTATATCTATTACGCAGAACATACAGTATACCGTACTGTATTCTGCCTCCCGCTTGTTGCCGTCATGGCTGGTAATGTTCACTATAACTCGAGCCGGAACAACAAAACTCTTTAAGGTAACATTTGCGTCCGACACTTCCTGCTTGTCCATGCATAATTCTGCCTGATTAAAGCATACGTCTGCCTGATGGGAATTTAAGTAGAAAATGTTTCATCTTAAATCTCAAGTTGGACGGAGTGCTGGCAGTGGTGGTGTTGGTGGTGGAGTGGTAATGGTAGTGGTGGTGGTTGGTAGTGGTGGTGGTGGTTGGTAGTGGTGGTGGTAGTGGTGGTGGTAGTGGTGGTGGTGGTGGAGTGGTAATGGTAGTGGTTGGTAGTGGTGGTGGTTGGAAGTGGTGGTAGTAGTGGTGGTGGTGATGGAGGTGGTGGTAGTGGTGATGGTAGTGGTGGAAGTGGTGGTAATGGTGGTGGTTCGTAGTGGTGGTGGTAGTGGTGGTGGTGATGGAGGTGGTGGTAGTGGAGTGGTAATGGTAGTGGTGGTAGTGGTGGTGGTTGATAGTGGTGGTGGTGGTAGTAGTAGTGGTGGTTGTGGTAGAGCTTGGCGTCACGTATCACACACTGAGCTAACCCAAGGTGTCAGTTACGTGGGGTCTGACGTCACGTTACAATATCATGTTGAGACACGTGTATAACAACGGGGAAACAATTACCACCATTTCTACCTACTTGGCGTGTAATTAATTATCTTACCTTCTCTTTCAGGTAAATATATAAGGATACAGAATCACAACAATTGGCCTGAACATTGAAAATATAACACAATTGGATATAGTTTGTAATTATTGACAGAATATATTGTAGATATTGCCTCCCTCCACTTGCTCATTCAGTTAACCCCTGAGTACGGAGACTTAATCCTTTGAGTACGATGACTTAAATCCTTCATAACGATGGCTTAATCTTTTTGAGGACGATGACTTAATTCCTGACTCATATCTTAACCCCTTGAGTACAATGACTAAACCCCTTGAATACGACGGCTTCTTTTCTTGAGTACAATAATAACCCTTAGATCCTTTAGAGTACAATATTATTAACACACAAACGTAAAAAAAAAAATTAAAAAAATTATTCAATCAGCCGTAGTCTTGCTTCCTCCTTGGCGCTTTACTTGAAAAATCTAATTGTTATATTTTCTTGTTTATTCTGTGATATAAAAAACCGAAAACGAAAAAAATATTGAAAATTTACCGGGTAACTTTCTGAATTGTTTGTCTCTCTCTCTCTCTCTCTCTCTCTCTCTCTCTCTCTCTCTCTCGTTCCTCCATTCTTTCGTTTTCTTTCTTACTCAATTTCTTTTCCTACCGGAGTGTGTATTCATGACAGGAGACCTACAAACACGTACACACATATCAACAAACATACAGATAAAAGGCATAATTGCACACACACACACACACACACAGACACACACACACACACACACACACACACACACACACACACACACACACACACACAGCCACACACACAGCCACACACACAGCCACACATATTTACCCGAAAACTTTATACAAAAGTTGGTGAAAGTCATCAGCGATACCGGACAAAGTTTACGGACTTTTGTTTCTCGTACTTTAGAAAGGAATGAAACAAAAGCTTGATCAGTGGGGAGCATTAAACCACATGGATCACGTGAGGATTAGACACTCCAGCTTATTTCGCTTTAAGGTTAGACAACCCCAGTTTAATTCACCTGAAGAATAGACACCCTAACATTATCTGGAAGAGGTTTGGTCGGGTTTTGTTAGGTTAGGTTAGGGTAAGTACACAAAGAAAGGAGGTTACCCGCTTGCCGGTTTCCAGTGCCGACCAACGCCTGCAGTCAGCGCTGGTTGGCAGACACAGAGGACGCAGGTATATCTGCGAGTTGTTTCCAACTGTCATACAGTAAAGATGTCTAGCTCGTCGTCTGACGAAGATTTCTTTTGCTCGATAGTGTTTATGCAAAAATCAGGAGGAAAAGAACTGGAATACATGAACTCAATTGCAGTAGATAAAATTACTGTGAATATCACCATCTTTTTAGTGAGCTAAAGGGGAACCTAATTAAGGAAGTTTTCTTCAATACAGCAGAATCACTTGGGAAGCTTTTGACCACAATTTGAAGAAGGTTGAACATCGTTTGACGAAAACATGGTGTAACTGGAGCATCTCACACAACCAGCACCGCCTCAACAACACGTCCACCTGCGCGGCGAGCGAGAAAGAATGTTTTGTTCGTTCCAGTAAACTTGTCAGCGGGGGCGACCAGCGCTGACAGGCTTCATCATGCTTTTACTGTGGGCGGTCTCGCTTGACAGCATGGTCACATTCGTGACACGTGTCGGCACTGGTAACACGCAAGCGGGTAGCCTGCTTTCTTTGTGTATTTACCCTTAGGTTAGGTTAGTTTAGGTTAGGTTTTGTAGTGAAAATTATAATCATGCATTTGACATTCGTCTATCCGTCTTTTCACCCTTCCACTTTTTCATCATTCTGTTTTCCTCTGTCAATCCGTCTATGCATCCGTCTGTCCGTCCGTCCATCCGTCCGTCCGTCCATCCGTCCGTCCGCCCGTCCATCCGTCCGTCCATCCGTCCATCCGTCCGTCCGTCCATCCGTCCGTCCGTCCGTCCGTCCGTCCGTCCGTCCATCCGTCCATCCGTCCATCCGTCCGTCCGTCCGTCCGTCCGTCCATCTTTTCACCCCCCTTGCCTTACCTTTCGTCAGTATCGAGAGGAGACATTTTCACTCCAGGACACAGTGTCGCTTTCCTCTCCAGGGAAATTTGGATGAAAGTGAGGGAAAGGTACCATTGTGGCGTGAAGCGTGAGAGAGAGAGAGAGAGAGAGAGAGAGAGAGAGAGAGAGAGAGAGAGGTATAATAACTAGTGAAATTGGCCACACTTGACTAGTTATAAGTCATCGTGTACTATAGAGGGATTCTTCAGTCCCTCTATGTCCTGACCTAATGTGACCTTCCAGGACTGTGAGGAGAAGGTCAATGATCTCCGTTACGTTTCAGCTTTGTCTGTTTTGTTTTTGAATGAATCTTTTCTTGTGGTTGGAGCCTGAGATAAACCTTTCGTGATTATGTTGTATGATGTTGCAATGTTTTGACACACACACACACACACATACACACACACACACACACACACACACACACACACACACACACACACACACACACACACACACACACACACACACACACACACACACATACACACACACACACACATTTATCAAAAGTTGGAGCTATAGAGTAAAGCCCGTGAGAGCAGCCGACCATTATCACCCAACACATTACCTCACTGATCACCCCCAGGTGGTCCCACACACTATTGAACCACCTCATAACACTCACCCACACCTCATAACACTTACCCACACTTCGTAACACTCACCCACACTTCATAACACTTACCCACACTTCGTAACACTCACCCACACTTCATAACACTTACCCACACCTTATAACACGTACCCACACCTAATAACACTTACCCACACCTCATAACACTTACCCACACCTTATAACACTCATCCACACCTTATAACACTCATCCACACTTCACCACTTACCCACACCTATAACACTCATCCCACCTTATAACACTCATCCACACCTTATAACACTCACCCACACCTTATGACACTCATCCACACCTTATAACACTCATCCACACCTTATAACACTCACCCACATCTTATAACACTCATCCACACCTTATAACACTCACCCACACCTTATAACACTCATCCACACCTTATAACACTCACCCACACCTTATAACACTCATCCACACCTTATAACACTCACCCACACCTTATGACACTCATCCACACCTTATAACACTCATCCACACCTTATAACACTCACCCACATCTTATAACACTCATCCACACCTAACATCCACACCTTATAACACTCACCCCACCTTATAACCTCATCACCTTATGACACTCATACACACACTCCACATAACACTCATCCACACCTTATAACACTCATCCACACCTTATAACACTCACCCACACCTTATAACACTCACCCACACCTTATAACACTCATCCACACCTTATAACACTCATCCACACCTTATAACACTCATCCACACCTTATAACACTCATCCACACTTCCACATCTCTCTGTGTTCATCTTTGATAATTAATTACTTCTCTATTTCCAGCTCTCCCAACTCCTGTGCCTCTTCCTCCTCCTCCTCCTCCTCTTCTTCATCTTCTTTTTAATTCACCTCCTCTCCCTCCTCCTCCTCCTCCTCCTCCTCCTCCTTCTATCCCTCCGCTGAACCAAGATTTGTTCCAATGCATTTTCAGCTGAGGTTAGAATATTCTATTGCAGACGACACAAATCTCTTGAAAGACAAAGGCGAAAATTTAATTATCATTCGTCATTCCTTACAAAAATTGATTAATCCCAGCTTCTCTTAGTGTGTGTGTGGACCAGAGTTCGTTCCCCGGGCAGGGTGGAACTATGGGCAGGTTTCTTTACACCATTTGCCTCTGTCTACCCAGCAGCAATTGGGGACCTGGATGTTAATGGATTTACGGATCGTGTTCCGGGGTAATGGTTAACCAGTGCAGTTGGCGAGTTGTCCGGTCTTCTCGAACTGTTCCTTGACACTGGGTCATGCAACTCGTTAACTTAGGGTGTGGTTGTTGTGTTGGCGACAGCTTCTACACCTTAAACAGATTCACGCCAAGGTGGCCCTAGGGCCGGCCATCCTCGATTTCGAGGGGTATCCATTATTAACAGTGTGAAATGCTTTATAACGAGGTGCAATGCTGTGTAATACTGTTTGAGTAAT
>NW_024736506.1:250000-324246 GCF_018991925.1 Homarus americanus
CCAGTAGTGAACGTGAACACTACACCAGAGCGAGGTCACAACTCAACTGGGTCGTGACAGTTTCAAAGATGTGACCTTCACCGTTTGACCTAGACAAAGTTGAAGTAACAGAGTTAAGGGGGATTATACTGTATGTCATGTTATTAGATACAATGATATAGGTGAGAAATTCTAGGGTAGAAACTGTTATTATTATTATTATTATTATTATTATTATTATTATTATTATTATTATTATTATATTTCTCTGCTACAACTCTGGACGGAGGCTTTGCTAACCTTCTGCTTATCTTACTTTATACAATCAAGAGAAGTCAATAAAAAATATTAACAAGAGACTGATGTTTTAGTTAACTACTTCAGTCAAGTGTTTACTAAAGTACTCCCTGGGAACGTGTCAGGTATCAGTATATGTAAATATGAATATAAAATGTTTGATAAAATGGAAGAAATTCGGTCCGAGGAAGACATTGGTATTGTAATTTATAGTAATTTAAGGTTTATTAATCATCTTGTATAAAATATAGACAAAGAAAACCGATTTGTAGGGTTCATAAGGAGGACATTCGAAAATCTGGATGAAGAAATATTTAAATCTTTATATGTGGCTCTCGTAACACCTCACCTGGGATTAATGAACCATAATTAATGAAACATATTGTAGCGGGGGAACACATCCAACGACGGGCCCCTAGAACGAGTCTCCTAACCACTGAAATAAGGTCACGGACTACTGGAACGAATCTAAACTGCTGAAATGAATCTACGAACCGCTCTTTTACCCACAGATGGCGCTGTAGTGTCTCATTAGGGTTTGGTATTATTTTGAACAAGAGCATCGACTGACTTCATGGGCATATACAGTAAATAGCTTCATTGTCAGAGTATTTACATAATATTCCTCTCTCTCTCCTTCCTTCCATCCCTCCTTTATCTTCTCCCTAACTCCTTCCTTCCATCCCCTCTTCCCTCCCTTTCTCCATCCCTGGCCCAGAGTGAGTTAAACACGCTATTTACACACTCTATACATTCACGAGACGATCCACCACGTACAGTACTTGATCTAATCCTTTATGCAGAATTACTAAAAACAAGTAAACAAAAGCATAAAAAAGTAACAAAAATGCGAACAATAATTAAGAAACAAAACAGTAAAGCACGAGAAAATAAATAAATAATAATAATAATAATAATAATAATAATAATAATAATAATAATAATAATAATAACAATAATAATAATAATAATAATAATAATAATAATAATAATAATAATAACAATAATAATAATAATAATAATAATAATAATAATAATAATAATAATAATAATAATAATAGACACATAAAAAAGTGTAAAAGAAAAGTCTTGCGCCTCAACCATACAGGAACAGCGACGTAAAAATTATTTGACCAGAAAATATCTTCCTTTCCTCCGGCTACAAAGGTTAGGATTGTGACGCGGTAGGAGAATTTATCTACATTTCGACGCAAAAGATTTTTCACTCTCTGATTCAGATTCAAAAGTCATAAATATGTCACACTGGCTGGCTGGAAATATTTCACCTGGGTAGACACCACAACCACTCCTTCCCTCTTACTCTCCTTTCACACTTGCCACAGAATTCTAAAACCATCTTTTTACCAGGAACTCACAGAGGCTTAAGCTGTTTCCGCGATTGTAAAAAAAATCTTATAGTACTAGAATCGCACCATTTCCACGATCATAAAATAAACAAATATAAAATAACTTCTCACTTAACATAACCAGATTTGTAATACAGTATATCTGCGATCATAAAACATACAAAAAAGAGATAAAAGAATCTTCTCACAATACTAGAATCGCACCATTTCCACGATAGTAAAAAAAAATAGAAAAAAGTATTTGTACCAGAATCGCACCATAGTTAAAATTCCCTCAAAGATTGCGACAAATGTCTCTTTCTCGAGCGTAATAAAATATATTCTCACAGTATTTCCACCTTCCCCAACGACCCCTGGAGGCCAAGGAATATATCGCCCAATGAATCTGTAATTTGGGTAAAGGAGGAGAGGGACGTACCGTATTCTTACCTATAATGGTACACTTACACCTTCCTGCTACACCTCTTACACATCCTACACCTACTCCTACATCTATCTATCTATCTATCTATCTATCTATCTATCTATCTATCTATCTATCTTTTACTTTGAGTTAATCTACCTTTCTATCGCTTTCTTTATCAGCTTGTTTCTTTCACCCACCTTTCCAGTTTCTCCCACACAGTCTCCTTCCATCTCTATAAATCTCCCTTTCTTCCTCTCTCTCTCACACTCTTTCTCTGCATTTCTCTCGCTTTTCCATCCCTTTTCATTCTCTCTCTCTCTGTTTCTCACTCTCTTTCCATTCACTCTTTATATCTCACATATTTCCTTATATTTCCTTCTGTTTTAAACACACAGCTCCCTTAATTACACACACACACACACAAACACACGCACACACACACACACACACACACACACACACACACACACACACCGCATACTGAGAGAAAGAGAGAAAGAGAGAATGTTGAACATAAATAGAAGATCAAATTCATAATAACATGTGAACGGGTGGTGGCGGGTTAGGCTGGCCGACTCGCATGTACATAGAGGGGGAGAGTTCAAGGCGGGGTCCAGTGGTGGTGGATGTATGGTGCCAGGGGACGGGTCCTGCTGGTGGCATCGCCGACACATCTGGATTCAGCCTTGAGCTTGGGCGGTATACAGCCTAACGTGTCACTACCTGTGTGGGTGGGCCCTAAGACGAACCACTGGCCTCCACGTGGCAGGGTCTGGTAACTGGGAGTTAATCTCAGGCTAACAGTGGTCGCACATTTTGTCATCTGAGAGAGAGAGAGACACACACACATAACAGTTAAATGACTATGAGATCTACCCTATTGTGTCGTGTCTAACGAGTTGTTAGTCCTGAGTTTAGTTTTGGATAATCGAGATGACATAGTTCCCGAATCATCTTAGTCTAGGTTTACAATACATTAAAACTAACCTAACTTGCCTCAATATGGCAGCTAATACTCACCCCAGACCCCCACAAAACTTGGGTATGTGCAACTGTTACCACACACACACACACACACACACACACACACAGAGCAGGAATTTTTCTCAAATACAGAAGTTGCGTTTAACAGTTACACGCAGCATCTCTCTCTCTCTCTCTCTCTCTCTCTCTCTCTCTCTCTCTCTTTATTAGTAGTATCGTGTCAACTAACTTTCTCTTTTTCAAGTTGTGCGTTGAATCGGACACTTAAAAGTTTTGTGGAGAGTTGTGTTGGAACGCCAAGTGAGGGGAGGTGAGAGGGAGAGTGGGGGAGGTGAGAGGGAGAGAGGGGGAAGGAGGGAGAGGTGAGGGGGAGGGGGGAGGTGAGAGGGAGAGGGGGGAAGGTGAGAGAGGAGAGTGGGGAGGTGAGGTGAGAGGGGAGTGGGAGGTGAGGAGGGAGAGTGGGGAGGAGAGGTGAGAGGGGAGAGAGGGGTGGAGGGGAGGTGAGAGGGGAGAGTGGGGAGGTGAGAGGGAGAGGGGGGGAGGTGGAGAGGAGAGTGGAGGGAAGGTGGAGGGACCATGGGGGGGGAGGTGGAGGGGAGAGTGGGGGAAGGTGGAGAGGGGAGGGGGAAGGTGAGACGGAGAGTGGGTGAAGGCCAGGAGAGGTAGTGAGGGGAGTAGGGTAGGTGGGAGAGAAAACGAAGGGAGACGAGAGGGAATAAGAGAGGGGGATTTGGAGGGAAAGTGAGGGAGATGAGAGAGAAAGAGAGGGTAGGTAAGAGGGAATAATAAAGAGGGAGTAAGAGGGAAATCGAAAGCGAATATGAGAGGGAAAGAAAGAGGAGAAAATGAGAGACAGAGATGGTATGTGAGAGGGAGAGAGAGAGGGGGTAATGAGAGAGTAAGAGAAGTGAAGATTATATGGAGGTTGAGTGGGAAAGCAAAGGGAGAGGGGGGGGGAGGCATGGGAAGTGAGGGAGAGCAGGAGGGGGTGAGAGATTGAAGGAGAGGTGAAGGAAAGTGGGAGAGATAAGGGAGATAAAGAGGAAATGGGGGATACTGAGGGAGGGGAATAGTTTATCTATCTATCTATTTATCTATCTATCTATCTATCTGTCTATCTATCTAGCTATCTATCGTTTACTTTGAGTTAATTTATCTTTCTATCGCTTTCTTTATCAGCTTGTTTCTTTCACCCACCTTTCCAGTTTCTCCCACACAGTCTCCTTCCATCTCTATAAATCTCCCTCTCTTCCTCTCTCTCTCACACTCTTTGTTTCTGCATTTCTCTCGCTTTCCTATCCCCCCTCTCTCTCGCTTTCCTATCCCCCCCTCTCTCTCTCTCTCTCTCTCTCTCTCTCTCGCTCTCTCTCTTTTCATTCACTCCTTATATCTCACATATTTCCTTATATTTCCTTCTGTTTTAAACAAACAGCTCCCTTAATTACACACACACACACACACACACACACACACACACACACCGCATATTGAGAGAAAGAGAAAGAGATAAAGAGAGAAAGAGAGAAAGAGAGAATGTTGATCATAAATAGAAGATCAAATTCATAATAACATGTGAACGGGTGGTGGCGGGTTAGGCTGGCCGACTCGCATGTACATAGAGGGGGAGAGTTCAAGGCGGGGTCCAGTGGTGGTGGATGTATGGTGCCAGGGGACGGGTCCTGCTGGTGGCATCGCCGACACATCTGGATTCAGCCTTGAGCTTGGGCGGTATACAGCCTAACGTGTCACTACCTGTGTGGGTGGGCCCTAAGACGAACCACTGGCCTCCACGTGGCAGGGTCTGGTAACTGGGAGTTAATCTCAGGCTAACAGTGGTCGCACATTTTGTCATCTGAGAGAGAGACAGACACACACACATAACAGTTAAATGACTATGAGATCTGCCCTATTGTGTCTTGTGTAACGAGTTGTTAGTCCTGAGTTTAGTTTTGAATAATCGAGATGACATAGTTCCCGAATCATCTTAGTCTAGGTTTACAATACATTGAAACTAACCTAACTTGCCTCAATATGGCAGCTAATACTCACCCCAGACCCCCACAAAACTTGGGTATGTGCAACTGTTACCACACACACACACACACACACACACACACACTACACATGTATACATTTACTAGTTATCTTCTACCATATAGATTTATAGAGACAATCCATAACCAGATTTCATGCAAATTGCCACAAAAACAGACAATGATGCAGAGATGGTCTGTGTTTTTTACCAAGTGCATGATAGGACCGTTGGCACGCAGCTCACCTCACCCATGCACCTGGTGTATTGAGTTGGTGGAACGGTCGAATGTATAATAAAATAGATGGGTGGAAGAGTGGATTTGGGGGTGTGGAGGGAGGGAAGGAGGAGTGGAGGGATGTGAAGACAGACAGAGAGAGAGAGAGAGAGAGAATAATGATCAACACACAAGTGTGGTTAATGTCCCGGGTGTAGGCCTTGACATTCTACCATTAATTACTATCATTATCACCGACCACCTTATGGCCAATCCACCCCCCCCCCCTCCACCGGCACTGTCCCTCGTGTACTGCTTTTGCGGCCACTTTCCCCTTCTACTTTAATTACCGAGAGACACTCACTATCCTTCTCGGTATTATAATAAACTAATCCTGAACTATAATTATCGCCAGACTCCTTCACTCCGGCACTGTATTTACCTCACCCTGCACTATGATTATCGCCAGACACTCTAGATCCATCCCTTTATTAGTACTGCTCAAGGAGACTAAGGGGCTGCCCTATAGTAGTCCTGCCCCATATCCTACGACCAAACTGTGTACTATAAAAAAGATGATGGCTATCTTCCACCTCATCACCAAGAGTCGCATTGTTCTTCTGGGGACGATATTATTTCTTATTGACTTGATGAGTGTAAGGTTCCCTCCACACACACACACACACACACACACACACACACACACACGTTATCGTGGCTTTAAAATTCTAAATATTTATTATTTTAGTTTTAACTCAGGAGCTAGAGGTCACAGGTCACAGGTGGCAGGTCACAGGTCACAGGTCACAGGTCACAGGTCACAGGTCACAGGTGGCAGGTAGTATATTACATCCGTTTTGCTGTGTTTGTAAAATCTATGTATTTATTTCTCGTCTGTTTTTTTATGTTTGCTTTCATGTCTTCCGTGTATACCCCAAGGTAACATTATGATTTTATTTGTGTGTGTGTGTGTGTGTTCTCAAGTGCCACATGTCCCTGGAATGAGGTCATTTTGTAGAGGGAGTGCCAGAAGATGTATATAAGGTGCCGGATGTGGAATTCTTGTAGGCACTCTACCCTTACAGGGTCACCTTATTGCACTATTGTATGGTTAGGATAGGTTAGATTAGGTTAGGTTAGGTCAGGTTAGGTTAGGTTAGGTTAGGTCAGGTCAGGTCAGGTCAGGTCAGGTCAGGTTAGGTTAGGTTCGGTTAGGGCAGGCCAGGTCAGGCCAGGCCAGGCCAGGCCAGGTTAGGTCAGGTTAGGTTAAGTATGAAGCTATTCATTGAAATTTTGGTGCTTCTCTTTATCTTTCAGGTAGAGAGGAAGAGAAGGTTAAATGTCGACACCCAACTCCCACCAGCCGCCTTCCAAGGCCCACCAGCCTCCCTTCAAGGCCCACCAGCCTCCCTCCAAGTCCCACCAGCCTCCCTCCAAGTCCCACCAGCCGCCCTCCAAGTCCCACCCGCCGCCCTCCAAATCCCAACCGCCGCCCTGAAGTCCCACCAGACGCCTTTCAGGTCCCACCAGCCGCCCTCCAAATCCTACCGGACTCCAAGGAAACTAAAATTAATGAAGGCCATAGAAAGAGTAGAGACGTAGTGGTTCCTTCCATCCTCAATCAATTAGTTGAGGAAATTGAGTCATTTTTTTTGGCTTTGCGTAATTACCCTGAGAAGCCTCGCTGATGAAGAGCGGTGAGTTATTCACAATGCAGAGGAAATAGAATAGTGTATAACTCGGCAAGATGGTAAATAATTTGTCAAAAAGTGAAACGTTTGTCAAAAAGTGAATAATTTACCAAAAGTTAATATATCGGCAAAAGAGTAAATAGCTTGTCAAAAGTGCATTGCCAATGTACTCAAGGGGTTAAGATCTTACTCGAGGGGTTTACATTGCGCTCGATGAATTGACAAAATACTCGAGGGGCTTACATCGGTCTCAAGGGATTAAGATTGCACTCAAGAGGTTGAAATTGTACTCGAGGGATTGATATCTTACTGAAGAAGCCTCACCAAGACTTCCAATTGGCTCACCTCCTGACGAAGACGTGGAAATTAAAATCAATAATAAGTTAAACAGATAATTCTTAATCAAAGTTGCAGTCGCTTTCTCCTTCCCTCAGTTCAGTAATGGAGGAAATTAAGAACCTTTTCGGGGGCGACATTATCAGGTGGCGCCGCTCCTGCAGGCTGGCGCGGTGATTGGTCTTTACAGGTAATGATGATGTGGCGTAGAAAAATGATTCTTAGGGAAGTTAGGTTATGGCTTTTTCACTTATCTTGACTTACTTCCTTGGAACTTCTGAAGACTGACTGGTAGCTGAGAGATCTTGTACAGAGTGGTGTGTGTGTGTGTGTGTGTGTGTGTGTGTGTGTGTGTGTGTGTGTGTATAATAATAATAATAATAATAATAATAATAATAATAATAATAATAATATTAATAATAATAATAATAATAATAATAATTAACTGTTTATTGAAAGAGCATTGCACCCGGAAGGTTGAAAATATACAGTTGCATAAATGGAGAATGGGTCTATTGATTTACAAGTAACATATGTGATACAAATATAATATATAATAACTAGGTGGGGAGAAGGTCATACTACAGGGCATTTCAAGATAGTGACAGTGAAAAAAGATAAGATTAACTGGGAGTGAATCCACTGGTTGGTTGCAAGTTATTGATAATTTTCACAATGGTTGGGACTGGGCTGTTCTTATAGCGATCAGTGCGTGCTCGTATGGTCTGGGTGCGGTTGTAGTGTCGAACAAGAATTCGCGGACGAGGGATCTCGGTTGGTAGTAGGAGTCGGTGTCGAGGACGGCGTGTGTGTGTGTGTGTATTAATAAAAAAACATTAAACTTTTGCATGACTACAAATAATATCTTTTATATCAAGAACCAAGTAACTTTGAACTCTATCTCTGACAACAAGTGCAGGTCAACCCTCGTCATCTCAACCTATTTTCAATTTTATTTAGTTCACCTGAAGATAAAGCCTCCAGCTTATTTCACCCCATAATGAAACATGCTACCGATACCTGGGGGTTAGGTTAGGATAGGTTAGGTTAAGTTAGCCTTAGGGTGGTCAATCTTTTGGTTAATAATCTGGGAGGCTAATTTATGTTATACCTTCTTTTAAACAGACTTTTGTAATAATCATCAATAAATTCTAATAAAAGGCTTTTAAAATTGTGTGTGTATTGGATTAGAGGTTAAACTATATACATATATATATATATATATATATATATATATATATATATATATATATATATATATATATATATATATATATATATATATATATATATATATATATATATATATATATATATATATATATATATATATATATATATATATATATATATATATATATATATATATATATATATATATTAGTATTTTGCTGACCCCATTTCCAGAGATCAAGGGTCAAAACTCGAGGGTAAATTTTTTGATGTTAGTGCAAGATTAATTTTTCAAAAAGTGCCCCCCGCTGTTCTAATCCTTCCGTTTTCTACAAGGGTAACGATGATAAATGTGAAACTGTCAAGTGTTTTTATTACAGTCTTTCAAAATTAGACTCGTACAGTGTATCCTTTCATGTCATCAATCTCAATCTTACGGAGTTTAATCACTTGAACTTCTACATTAAGCTCAGACATAATCTCAACATGCTTTAACAGGAAACAAATAATAATTCACCAAATTAAACTCAGCCGCTCACATCCCAACAAACACTGAAGGTATAAGTAATTTCAGCAAAGATTAAAAACCATTAAACTTCAGGAGGGGAGACTTTAGTATCACCAAGAACACCAGGAGGGAGGGAGAGGGAGAGCGAGGGAAGGAGGGGTGAAGGGAGGAAGGGAGGAAGGGATGGTGGGAGGGACGAAGGGAGGGACGAAGGGAGGGATAGAGGGAGGGAGGGAGGGATGGAGGAAGGGAGGAAGGGATGGAAGGAGGGAGGGAGGGAAGAGAGGAGAGGAAATCAAAACGAAACTTAATCACGGTAATTTTGTCGTCATTTAGAAACTCTTGTTAAAAGGCTTCACCTATACACAATATCCTGAGAGAAAAATCCGACAATACCTCAATCACTCTGTCCTATCAAGAAAGCTGTACAACCTTAATCATCATTTACCAAATCACCTCGACGTGTAACTAAGACTATTGTTTATATTCAAACCCATGTATATGAACAGTATGACAGTAATTAGCCTTGTATTATCTGTGACAGTGAAAGTGTGGGTATATAGCTCACTAAATACTAGCCCTTCGGTACATAAGTAAGCAACGTGGTCGGAACTGCACTCGACCGCATTAATTTCTTCAACTGTGAAATTAGGTACTTATTTATTATTAAGTGGACTGAGAATGTCGTAGGATCAAGCAACGGGTCGGAGAGATAGAGAGAAGAAGAAGAAGAAGAAGAAGAAGAAGAAGAAGAAGAAGACGAAGAAGAAGAAGAAGAGAGAGAGAGAGAGAGAGAGAGAGAGAGAGAGAGAGAGAGAGAGCAATGTTCTCGCTCACCATGATCATTTATGTAAAGTTTGGAGACAAATTTCCTCTGGTGAGTTATAACTAACAGCCAAAATTGATAGCCAAACTTTAACCCGAGTCATTACGGTGCATTTTTTCACTCCCACCACCGCTACGTAGCCCCGGGACTATAATTTGTAGCCTCACCTAGGACTCTGTAACCTCACCTAGGACTTTGTAGCTTAACCTAGAACTCTGTAGCTTAATCTAGGACTCTGTAGCCTCACTCAGGACTATGTAACCCCACCTAGGACTATGTTGTTATGAAATTTATACTTGTAGCCTTTCTAGAACTATGTAGTCCTGAACTTTGTACCCCCTCCTCCACACACACACACACCAAATAAAATCCTAATGTTCCCTTGGGGTATACATGCATTCATACATCTATCTATCTATCTATCTATCTATCTATCTATCTATCTATCTATCTATCTCTCTATCTATCTATCTATCTATCTATCTATCTATCTATCTATCTCTCTATCTATCTGTCTCCCCCTTCCCATCTGTCTCTCCTCTAATCAGCGCTACAGTAACTATTACCACCATCAAAGACCATTGTCTAAACTACCCATTATAGTGAAAACAAATTGGTGTAGTCGGTATTATTGTGTGTGGGAGCCAACACCTCCCATTAGCGTAGATTGGATCGTTGTTATTATTTATATTGATCACTAAGGTTAGGTCATCAACAAACAGACCGCACCACCATTAGGTCATTAACAATAGCCTGCAACACCATTTCGTCATTAACAATAGTCTACAACACCATTAGGCCATTAACAACAGTCTATTATTTGTGAATTTTTTGTGATTGAAAGGAGAGAGAGAGAGAGAGAGAGAGAGAGAGAGAGAGAGAGAGAGAGGCATTATAGTACGGTATGAATTTCTCAGTGTGTCATCTGTTTAGAGCCACCATATTAAGGCTGTAACTCAGCCAGGAAACACAATAAAACGCCATCGTCCTACCATAGTTGATAGTTCACAAGGGCAATTAGAGAGAGAAAAACCCTTAACAAAGGTTTATAAAGAACTGGGCTTAATGAGTGATTTCCCACACGTTCAGGTAGAGGTGCAACTATAAATACAGGTATAGGTAAAGGGTATAGATACAGTTACAGGTACAGGTATAGATATAGGGATTTTTAATGAATTCAAGAGAGGTTTCAAAAGGTATGTAGTAAAGTTTCAGAGACCCTGACTGAAGTATCCCTGTGTGAGGTGGTGGTAGGTGGTGTGGTCATCTAAAGGGGGAGCTCCTCACTTTGTAATCCAATACATTAAAGTGTAGTACAGTTGTGTGACCTGAAACACTGAGGATACACACTGACCTCTCCCTCAGGGCCGTAGAGTGTTGGTCAGTGTAGAGTTCTGGTACTAATTACAGGCTTATATGACTATTTATTAAGGATGATGTAATTCAACAGTGTACAGCTGAGAGCACCCTTCAACTGGTTCCGGGCAGCGAGGGTGTGTGTTTATGCTGTGGCGATAACAAGGCAATTTGATCGTCCACAAGCGGATAACTCTAGATCAATAAACAAAATAACATCGACGTACAATACAACAAACCGATACAACCACACAAGTCCTTAACCACAAATAACCAAATATACAAATAATTGTAAATAATGAATAAATACAAATGTGATTAAAATGACCTACACCAACACTAATGTTAATTTACCACTCCGCACACATGTCAGTATTTTATCGTACAATATACAATACCTGTTACTGCAACTGTCAATGTTACATTATAAGCCAGAATCACCATAACATTGTATGACCCCCAGTAGTCACCAGGACACTAAGACTCCTGCAGTAGTCCCCAGGAAAAAAGACTGATGGATTTGGTTCATGCTGGGTGTACAGTACAGTAAAGCAGGTCGTGAACCAACTGGTCTCGGTTCCAAGCGTCCAATGGCTTACCAAACTCGGGACACCATCCGTCTTGAAACTTTGAGGACACAAATGAGTGAAGTCAAGTTTTCGTCTGCAGCGTAAAGAGTTTTTTTTTGAGGGAGACGTTAGTTCTTATTAAGGATTGTTGAAGGGCAGGAGCTGAGGTTTGTTAGTAATGTAAGACTGCACGAGGCGAGAGACTGAGACGGAAAAAAAAATTGTAGTCAGAAGTTTGAAAGTGAATCACGAGGGAGATCTCCTGTGATCTTCGTCCTAAATCTCGAGCCGTGAAGAATGTGTCTTTTGCATCAACACCCGAAACAAACTTTGTGACCCATGGTAGGACGTCTTGTGTGAGGCATATAGATAACTTCAAGTGGGCTTCACCGTATTCAATACCTCCCCCCCTCTCTCTCTCTCTCTCTCTCTCTCTCTCTCTCTCACGACATTTAACTAACCGCGTGAACATTAGTGGGCTTCACCGTATTCATTACCCCGTTGTTAACTTTTAATAACGGTGATTATAAAATGAATCCGACTAGAGCCATTAGCGGTAATTGGAGCGCTGTTACTGTTGGTGATTGCAGAGGAGGGAGTCATAGAGGCAGCTCGTGACGACTACCCACCTACACTGTCCTTTTAACTGATTACCAACGGCTAGTTCACTCGTTATAGCCCTGATGTTATAGTGGGTGTCGCGTTGTGCCTTTTTCAACATGTCCAGCGTTGGTAATGGATATTATAATTCTTATTTCGTTATTGTTTATATATTTGTAGTATTATTGTTTTTTATATCCGCTATTTCTTCCAGATATTTGTTTTAACATTTTATACTCTCTTTATTCTATCTATTCTTATTTACTTTATTAATATATCATACGTTTGTTGTTCCATTTATTTTATTCTTTTTGTTTTCTATTCGTTGGTTATCCCTCGCCTAGAGTGGAGTTATATTGGAGTCACAGTTTATTTCTCGTGGGTGGTGGAAAGTCAGGTGTTAACAGGTGTGTACAGAGGTAAGATTCAGTGGTGGAAGGTCAGGTTTTAACAGGTGTGTACAGAGGTAAGATTCAGTGGTAGAAGGTCAGGTTTTAACAGGTGTGTACAGAGGTAAGAGTTAGTGGTGGAAGGTTAGGTTTTAACAGGTGTGTACAGAGGTAAGAGTCAGTGGTGGAAGGTCAGGTGTTAACAGGTGTGTACAGAGGTAAGAGTCAGTGGTGGAAGGTCAGGTGTTAAAAGGTGTGTACAGAGGTAAGATTCAGTGGTGGAAGGTCAGGTTTTAACTGGCGTGTACAGAGGTAGGAGTCAGTGGTGGAAGGTCAGGTGTTAACAGGTGTGTACAGAGGTAAGATTCAGTGGTGGAAGGTCAGGTGTTAACAGGTGTGTACAGAGGTAAGAGTCAGTGGTGGAAGGTTTGGTGTTAACAGGTGTGTACAGAGGTAAGATTCAGTGGTGGAAGGTCAGGTTTTAACAGGTGTGTACAGAGGTAAGATTCAGTGGTGGAAGGTCAGGTGTTAACAGGTGTGTACAGAGGTAAGAGTCAGTGGTGGAAGATCAGGTGTTAACAGGTGTGTACAGAGGTAAGAGTCAGTATTGGAAGGTCAGGTGTTAACAGGTGTGAACAGAGGTAAGAGTCAGTGGTGGAAGGTCAGGTGTTAACAGGTGTGAACAGAGGTAAGATTCAGTGGTGGAAGGTCAGGTGTTAACAGGTATGTACAGAGGTAAGAGTCAGTGGTGGAAGATCAGGTGTTAACAGGTGTGTACAGAGGTAAGAGTCAGTATTGGAAGGTCAGGTGTGTACAGAGGCAGGAGCCAGTCTACACTATGTATGAACAACGTGCGTGTCTTTAATATTCTTTGGTTTATGTTCCGATGGTTCGAAGGTGTAATGTACAATCACACATGATCAGTGGCCCTAATGGTGTTGACTTGACATTTGACCCCAGGCTAACCTTATGACATGACCTCTAACCTTAGGTTGGCGGTGACGTAGAAATTATTATAAATTATTGGAATTCGACGTGAATTGGAGGAGGAAACATTTTGAATAATGTACTTGGAATTATGTACGAGTTAATTAATTAACATAAACCTCTGATGATGTGTCTACGTAGTCTGCTTGTTGAACGGTCAGATTATTAGCAATTCCTGTGTTATCTTTACTTTGTATTTAATGACACTTTAGAAATGGGATGAATTACAAACAATGAAGTGATTGTGTAATTACCAGGGTTGGGGCAATTAATTTTGAAAATTAACTACTTAAGTTAACTTGGGAATATTACCTTCTAACTTATGTTAACCCGTATTCTAATATTTAACTTGTTATTTAATGTAATAGTTTCATCACTGTTAATTACAAACGCACACAAACACACACACGGATATGTAGTATATATATATATATATATATATATATATATATATATATATATATATATATATATATATATATATATGTCTCTGAAGATGTCTTGAATAAAGACGAAGGCTAAGGTGCTCCGTTGTTTCCATTTTCCCGTGTGATTTTATCATATATATATATATATATATATATATATATATATATATATATATATATATATATATATATATATATATATATATATATATATATATATATATATATATATACTGAGAAAGAAAAAAAGTTAATTTCTTTTAACATTTAGGTGTCAAATTTGCAGTTAGTAGAAATTTGTAGTGTTTTACAGGCTGGTGTTTTCAAAGCGGGGGCAGTGAGCCGCCCCTGCCAGCTATGTCACACAACTTTTTATTCAGAAACACAAACTTTTTCAACCCTCCATAAAACAGTGCAATTGTGAAATATACACAAAAAGATATTTCTCGTTTTTTTCGGGAGGGGAATCGTAATTGTATACGAAAGTAAAATACACAAGTTTTTAGTTTAGTGACGCAATGAATAACAAATCCGGAGAAGTCAAAGTCACATTTACTGTTTATAAGGAATTAGTGAAGGTATAATATCATATTAATCCAGTTTATACCGAACATTTACCTACATTACCAGCGTCTTACGTCATCAAGTTCCTCGCTGGTGATGACTGTGGGGTGATGACTGTGGTGACGACAGTAAGGTAATGACTGTGAAGTGATGACTGTAAGGTAATGACGAAGATGATGACTGAGGTGATGACTGAGGCGATGACTGTGAGGGGATTACTGTGATATGACGACAGTAAGGTGATGACTGTGAGGTGATGACTGTGAGGTGATGACTGTGAGGTAATGACTGTGAGGTGATGACTATAAGGTGATGACAGTAAGGTGATGACGGTAAGGTGATGACTGAGCTGTGGCCTCGTCCTCCGGTCCTAGCTTAGTCCTCATTATCTCTGTGGCCTGATTTTGATAATGATGTTTCCCAGGAGACCGATACTCGATCAACACCTTCCCCCCAACCACCTCCCCCCTCCCCCAACCACCTCGCCCCCTCCCCCAACCACTTCCTCCCCCACCCCAACCACCTCCCCCTCCCCCACCACCTCCCCCCCCACTACCTCCCCTCCCCAACCACTTCCCCCTCCCCCAACCACCTCCCCTCCCCAACCACTTCTCCCCTCCCCAACCACCTCCCCCTCCCCAACCACCCCCCTCCCTCAACCACCTCCCACCTCCCTCAACCACCTTCCTCCCCTCCACCAACCACCTTGCCCACTTCCCCCGCCAACAACTTTTCTTTCACCCCCCACCAACCTTCCCCCTCCCCCACCAACCACCTTCCCACCTCCCCCAACAAACACTTTTCCCCTCCCCACCAACCACCTTCCCCCCCACCAACCCCCCCTCCCACACCAACCACCTCGACCCAGCGTGACGTGTGGGGTTGACGGAGCCTGGAGAAGGTGTCGTCTCCAAGGAACACTTTACAGTCTCAGTGATTGACGGAGCCTGTCACCCTGCTACCCTCCCCTGCCACCCTGCCACCTTCCTCTCACCACCCTGCTACTCTGCAATCCTCACCCACCCATCCATCCTTGCCACTCTCACTCTCCCCCGCCACCCTGCCACACGACCACCCTGCCACACGACCACCCTGCCACGACATAACATTCACCAAACTTTGACGTAACTGGAGTTTGAGTAATGAGGGTAGTCGAGGCCCCATTCCCATCTTCGAGGAGGACAGTGACTCTTATGGTGTGTGTGTGTGTGTGTGTGTGTGTGTGTGTGTGTGTGTGTGTGTGTGTGTGTGTGTGTGTGTGTGTGTGTGTGTGTGACTGATATACTGGGTGGTAGATCTTGCACATCAATAAATGAGGACAAAGTTGTTGTTGTAATACAAACATTCAGGCGATCACCACAACTTGTATAAGGCAGCGGGTATAATTATTTAATTATTTTATATACATATATGGGTATTACAAAAATTATACCCTGATTTTTATATATACTGTATATCCATTTAAAAGCTGGACAACTCTTTTTTGATGAATGTATTTACTTTTTCAGATTTTTTATACAGTAATGAAAAAATACTTTTAACAAAATCTGCGAAAGGTAGACTTAGTAATCCCTTTTTTTCAGGGCAGCGAGCAGTGGTCCGTTCCTGGTAAAATAAAACATATGATTATTTCGGTAAAGTTTTGTTTTTATTTCTCCGGACTACGTAAATACCGAACTTGCAACTGTGGCCCAGAAATATAACTAAGCTGTATTTCTCACTCAAGACTAAGTATCGTATGGTGTTTTTTCCTTTCATTACTTCTATAAGGTAAAGTGATTTTCTGGAGGATAAGACAATGAAGGTGCTCATCTTAATAACTAGTGTAATAAAATATATAAGACTAATTCGAGATAAGAGTTATAAGAACAGAGGAAAACTGGCATGAGAGAGAGAGAGAGAGAGAGAGAGAGAGAGAGAGAGAGAGAGTAATATCTCTCTCCTGATAAAAATAAAATCACGGTGTTTCAAAATCAATCATCACAACAGTCTCACCTGATGAATAAGACGCAGTGACTAGTGGTGGTGGTGTCGAGGTCTGCCCCCCACCCCATCATCACTGACAGCACTAATGAAGGAACACAAAGAATACTCAACAGTGATGGTGTCTGACTGTCTTTGTGTTTGTGGACGATGATGATGATGTTGACACTCGTCTCTCAGTATCTAGTGACAAGGAACAGTTGGTGTTACCTGCCCTGATGACTGTAGACAAGGAAGGGTTCCATCACACCTGCCTTAGTAACTGTAAACAAATATTAGTTCCGGCTCGCGCCTCACAGAGCCATTAAGATGTGGAGCTTAACTTTTTGTTTTGTTTACCATCAGCGCCACCATAGTGTAGGAGGTGATAAAGACAAAAAACCCACACAGTAGCGCCACTATATCTTCCCCTTAACCAGCTACACGACGACATATTGGTTATTATGTCGCTTTAGATGAAGTGCCTGGACATAACTTCTGGGAATCCAGACTAATTAGACTTTAATGGCCTCTGCGCTTTCACATTAAACATGTGAAGTGTTTGTTACGAGTTGGACGGCCATTACAAAGTTTGGAGATATGTACGACCTGAGGCTCACTGCCTCTCTGTCAAACTGGCCGAGCTAGGCAGGTGCGTAAGGTACTGAGGAGGGGAGTGATGGAATACCTGTCTGGAACACACACACACACACACACACACACACACGGACAGACGGTATTTGTTTGTATGACAAATACTGCGTTAAATCTTCCACAAGTCATCACAGTCAACATCAACATTTTCACGTCGTCATATTTCAGTCCTTATTGCTGCTTTAAGACACACAAGAGAAATTTCCGCCGCCTGGCGATAAATGGGTTTTCGACTGTTGCGTAAAGAAATATGATAATGTTTCCTGCACTATAATAGACGCCATCAGTCTAGGCGAGGGGGAGTGTCGTGTGTACCAGCCTCGACTTTGCGGTACACGGGAGTAAGACGCCCGCCCGCCCCTGTACAAGTCACTTAATCTTCTTTTCCTGAAGTTTTGCAACAAGTCGCACTAACACCGCTGCTGGAGGGACTTCCTCTCTAATTACGCCGGAGCAATTTTCCTAAGCTGTCTGCAGAATGGATAATCTTGCAGGCAACACCTGGTGACCGAGAGAAAGATTACTTCTTTCCTCTTCCTCTCCGCTGACTGACAGGTGGGGTTTATACCAACACTGACACCAGTGCTATGCTATCCCCCTTTCAGGTCAGGACAGAGAGAGAGAGAGAGAGAGAGAGAGAGAGAGAGAGAGAGAGAGAGAGAGAGAGACCAAACTCCCCCACTTTTATAATTCATCTCTCAGTAAATTAACCTACTTTCAGTGAGATATTGTTTCCCCCAGAGCCACTCATCAGAACATTTGGGAAAGAATTAAAGCGTTTTCCAGCTTCGAGTGACAATTTAACCTGGAGTACCACCTCTTGAAGCGCAATTAACGAGGAAGTTCTGATCGTATAGTTCAATATTTTTTTTTCTTTTATCATCTCTCATTCTTCTCTGTTATTTACCTGAGGCACAATTATCAGGAGCATTAGTGTTACAGTTGGTGGGTTATTGCAGCTGTGTGTGTGTTTTGTTGGTGTACCGTGTCCTCAATAATATCAGTCTACAGGACCAATCGCGTGTGTTATTGTTTGTGATAATTTGTTTGATTGGAGTTGTATGTGTGTTTGTTTATTTTGTATTGTAGTTTATGTGTGTTGTTGTTTATTTTGTTTTATTGTAGTTGTTTGTTTGTTTGTTTATATAATGCCTCCTTTGTATTATCAACATTTAGGATCTATTGGCTGTGCTTTTGTTTATAAAGGTTTGTTTGTTTTTATAATTGATTTTTGTTACGATATTAGTATTGTAGAATTTAATCGTTATTGTTGTTTGTTTGTAGTGTAGTGTTTGTTTTCATATATGTAACAATTCAGTCATAACACAAGTTACTTCCGTCTGTTTGTTTCTATTGATTGTTTTGTTTGTTTATGTTTATGCGGTTTGTTTGTCTGGTTTGTCAACAACAACAACCACAACCACAGTCACTATTATAACAACACATACAACCACAATTACTACCACTACTACAACAACAGCCACAGCCACTTTTATAACAACCATATAACCACAATAACTATTATAACAAATAAAAACCACAATCACTACTACTACTATTTTTTTTTCCAATAAACGTGGCCTCCAGCCTCCCCCAATAGCCACACCTTCGCCACCATTTAATTACCTTAATATTAAATATCCTAATACATAAGTAGCTATTCTATCTGTGTTAAATTAGTTGAGCCTCAGATCTATGCGGCATTCAGTGACAGTAGCCTCATAGTCAATATCTGCAGCAGTTGTCGGCGTTGGGGCAGAAGCTCTCGTTCCCCTGAGGCAGAGCAAAGCAGACCGAAGGAGAGAGAAAGACAGTCGACATCTCATCCAGGCTGTAACATAACTTCTGGGCTGCTGCTTCTGTTCGGAGATCACCTCCGCGAGTCTGGCGTAGAAACATCTTGCACTTGGTCCCATCCCACCAGAGGTTGTGAACACTAGAGGAGTGAAGCTGCCTTGATCAACGTTTTTAATTCTCTCCCCATATGCCCTTCTCTTGTCGTTCTCGTTCCTCCTATGTGCAGCATCGAGAGCTAGGTTACGGTGACATGCGGCCATGGGATCAAAAATCCTGATGTCGAAGCGTCCAGAATCCTGACGTCCACACGGGCTTCGTTAGATGTGTTTGAAGTCCTGTGTTGGAAGATCTCACCATCCAATGGAAGGAGGGTCGGTTCTACCATGACATCCCGGCAGATTTCCTTCAACATATTTGCTGTGAGATCCCTTACCTCGTCATGCCTCATGCATATGAAGCCCCCTTTCTTGCACACCATGGCGTGATCGCCATCATAGGAAGAGCCACACATGCATTGGGAGGGCAAACCTTCTACTGGCCGACCGTACCTTAGAGCAATGGCATCTGTAAATTCTTGTTTATTAAGACTGAAACCATTTGCCCTTATCGGTAACGTAGTTAACCAGTTCGAGGCGCCCACCTCCTGCGCTATAGCTACTTTTTTTTCTTCAAATTTTCTGGTACCTGCAGCAACAGTTGCTGCAACTTATCATTTTGGCAGTGCTGTCGATCTGTCGTAATGGACCTACGAATCTTATTTACTTCACTGTTATCCACTTCCCCTGTTGCATTCTGGGCTATTATGTGGTCCGTGAGGGCTGCCGTGAGCTTAAGTACTACTACTACTACTACTACTACTACATATATTCTACTACTACTACTACTACTACTTTTTTTTTAAAAACGTGGCCTCCAGCCTCCCCCAATAGCCACACCTTCGCCACCATTTATTTACCTTAATATTAACTATCCTAATACATAAGCAACTATCCTATCTGTGTTAAATTAGTTGAGCCGCAGATCGATGCGGCATTCGGTGACTGTAGCCTCATAGTCGATATCTGCAGCAGTTGACGGAGTAGGGGCAGAAGCTCTCGTTCCCCTGAGGCAGAGCAAAGCCGACCGAAGGAGAGAGAAGGACAGTCGACATCTCATCCAGGCTGTGACATAACTTCTGGGCTGCTGCTTCTGTTCGGAGATCAGCTCCGCGAGTCTGGCGTAGAAACATCTTGCGCTTGGGCCCATCCCACCAGAGGTTGTGAACACTAGAGGAGTGAAGCTGCCTTGATCAACATTTTGAATTCTCTCCCCATATGCCCTTCTCTTGTCGTTCTCGTTCCTCCTATGTGCAGCATCGAGAGCTAGATTACGGTGACAAGCGGCCATGGGATCAAAAATCCTGATGTCGAAGAAAGCTCGCTGTCCCCTCGTCCAGAATCCTCGAGCACTGACGTCCACACGGGCTTCGTTAGATGTGTTTGAAGTCCTGTGTTGGAAGATCTAAGCCATCCAGTGGAAGGTCGGTTCTATAATCCGACAGATTTCCTTCAACATATTTGCTGTGAGATCCCTTACCTCGTCATGCCTCATGCATATGAAGCCCCCCTTCTTGCAGACCATGGCGTGATCGCCATCATAGGGAGAGCCACACACGCATTGGGAAGGCAAACCATCTACTGGCCAACCGTACCTTAGAGCAATGGCATCTGTAAATTCTTGTTTGTTAAGGCTGAAACCATTTGCCCTTATCGGTAGCGTAGTTAACCAGTTCGAGGCGCCCACCTCCTGCGCTATAGCAACTTTTTTTGTCAAATTTTCTGGAACCAGCAGCAATAGTTGCTGCAACATGTCATTTTGGCAGTGCTGTCGATCTGTTGTAATGGACCTACGGATCCTCTACTACTACTACTACTACTACTACTACAACCACTAATATGACAACTATACAACCTCAATCAATATTATAACACATACAACCACAATTACTACTACTACTACAACCATACAAGCATAATTATAAATACAACCAACTTCTGCTACAACAACAACCACAACCACACAATAAAAAAAAATCACCATCCCACATCAGTCAGAATGCTTGTAGTTCCCCTCAGTAAAGCCACAGCTCTGAGGGGAAATACTCCAAGTCAAATGGAAATTTTTAAGGTCGGTTTCCCTTCCCCAAATTACAGGCGTTACAGCGGCTGGTGTAGATGAGCACTGGCTGTATCCTCACCACCCACCTTTACAGCCCTACACATACATACATACATACATACATACATACATACATACATACATACATACAATACCTACATGCATACAGAAAAAGACAGACAGACAGACATATTTGCTGCTGTAATGCCGAGAAAGATTGCAAGTTTTGCATGACGGAATGAGGGGCATAACATACCATTATTTTAAAGTGACGCATTCAGTATGTATGAGTTATGGTCCTCTTGGTGCTGCTGCTGGTGTGTGTGTGTGTGTGTGTGTGTGTGTGTGTGTGTGTGTGTGTGTGTGTGTGTGTGTGAGTGTGTCCATTTATCTCGTCGTCTGTCTGTCCGTCTCTCTTTCTTGGTATTTCTATACTTCATTCTCTCTTACTCTTTTGTGTCTCATATTATTTCTATCTCTCACATGAATTGCTATTTCCTTGATCTCCCTCTGTCTATTTCTCTCGCTTTATATCCATGTTTTATTCTGTCTCTTGTCCAGGTAATAAAAAAGGTAATCTAACTCACGTCTTACTGAATAGTGAAGACATTTTTTATTTTTTTTTTTGAAATTAATTAAGATATTCCTAAAAAAAGAAAAAAAATCATGTTTACCATTTTGAAAGAACAAATTTAATATGTGATTCATTTCTTCAATAGATAGATGAAGCTTCGATTATTATACGTAACGTTTCTTAATATTTCGTCAGGATTTGTCTTGTAAAGGTTATGGTAAAAGCTAAGATGAATGAATCCTATAAACGATGAGCTTGGAACCAGTAAATCGATGAACGAATCTTATAAATCTTGTTCTGCTTCACGAGTTGAGTTTTTATATTTGGATGTAATTAACCTGTTGACGAGGACACATGTATCAGTCTCTTTAACTGTTGATGAGGACACATGTATCAGTCTCTTTAACTGTTGATGAGGACACATGTATCTCTCTAACTGTTGACGAGAGAGAGAGAGAGAGAGAGAGAGAGAGAGAGAGAGAGAGAGAGAGAGAGAGAGAGAGAGAGAGTTTTCGTGTCAGGTTTAACTTCATCGTTTTTATTTTCTTGTTGATTGTGTTCGATGACTATATTCTTGTTGTCCTTAAGAGGCGAAGCGTGGGAATGGAGGCGTGTGGGTCGAGGCGTGTGGGTCGAGGCGTGTGGAGGAGGCGAGTAGGAGGCGCGTGCGGGAGGGAAGCATATAGAAGGGAGGCATGTGGGAGGGAGGCGTGTGGGAGAGGCGAATAGGTGGAGCCGTGGGGGAGGCGAATGAGGGAGGCGTGTAAGTGGAAAGCTAAGAACTAAAAGGAAAAATCAACAAGACGAGAAGAGATAAACAAAGAATTTAAAAAACCAATAAAAGCAGGGAATGAAAAAGCAACAAACTATTCCACGTGTGACGTTACAGAAATTGAGAGAGAGAGAGAGAGAGAGAGAGAGAGTAAAACTGACCTGATGGATAAAAAGACGGGATACTTTACACACACACACACACAGCTCTGAACCCCTACCATAACAACTCCTAGCTTTTGAATTAACTTGATCAATATTCATTCTAGTTTCGAGAATATTGCATAATTTGTTAATTTGTTGGTATTATTTATGGAACTGAGAGTGGACGAGAGAGTGTGTGTGTGTGTGTGTGTGTGTGTGTGTGTGTGTGTGTGTGTGTGTGTGTGTGTGTGTGTGTGTGTGTGTGTGTGAGAGGTGACTGTGTTAGAGAGGAGTAAGTGTAAGGTAAAGATCACTCTTCTATCCCCTCACTACACTGCGACTTCTAAATCACTTCCTCCAGACATACACAACAGAGTGACCCACAGCCCCGCTAGTACCTCCTTCCTCTGATGTCCTCCAAGTAACACTACAAACACCTGTAGCACTAAACATTATCACAGAATCCCTTTATGTAGTGTAGAATTTTCTCTAACATGGAGTCTTAACGTCACTAAACTCTATGATTATTCTTGAGTTTCTTCTGTACTGTTTTGGGTTATGTAGTTGGCGCGGTTACTTCTCCACGGAGACTGAAGGTATTACCGAAATTCCTACATGATTTTAAACCTTATCTCTCAGTGTAGAAATGTGAGATGGGTATTGTATACATCCCCCCCCCCCCAAATATCTGTGGTTGAGGATTTCTATAATCTGGGGGATTACATATCAAATCCCGAGCTTGGAGGTGATCAAGACTGTCCAGGTTGGCTGAGTTATGGTGTTTAGTTTTTCTATCATGATTGTTCTCTTATTTATTGTTGTTGTTCTCAGTGTTCCTTGTTCTTTAATCTGTTGTTGTTCTCAGAATTCCATGTTCTCTTGTCTGTTGGTGTTCTCAGAGTTCCTTGTTCTTTAATCTGTTGTTGTTCTCAGTGTTCCTTGTTCTCTTATCTGTTGTTGTTCTCAGTGTTCCTTGTTCTCTTATCTGTTGTTGTTCTCAGTGTTCCTTGTTCTCTTATCTGTTGTTGTTCTCAGAGTTCCTTGTTCTCTTATCTGTTGTTGTTCTCAGAGTTCCTTGTTCTCTTGTCTGTTGTTGTTCTCAGAGTTCGTTGTTCTCCCACTATACTGACAGATCCAGTAATGTCCGTTGGTTGACAGATTATGTACTCCTGTCAGTCTCTTCTTCCGTCAGAGAGCTTAGTGTTAAGGTCGTTGATTCATCTGCGTCGACTCCAGTTCTGATCTCCCTCCCTCAATTGTCAGATATTTTGGGTTTCAACTCTGACTTGAAAAAACAACAACAATATTTATTATAAGTCTTTTACTGATGAATATTACACTAGGGATTAATATGTCCTCTCTTTCTATTTTCTCTGTTTTATTTCTGAAGCCTCGATTTAGTAAAGCCAACAATGTTCCAATATCTCGACTAAGTGAAGCCAACAATGTTCTGTTGTCTCGACTCAATGGACCTTACAATGTTCTGAATTCCAGATGCAGTGACACCTGCAACATCTGAAGCCTCGACGCAGTGAAGCTCACAACGGGCAGGTAGTGGGGATGAAGCTGTCACATCACCACCTAATACAATAATAGTAAAGGGCGCTTGTCACGGCGATAAATGACCATTGGAAACCTAATCCCAAAAATGCTATCAAACTGCAATGAATGGAAATAGACTCTCACACGCTCACGCCACACCCAATTTATTTACCAATTCGAAATAAAAACCCTTTGAATTTAGAGGGCCGCTGGGAGGGTTACTTGCTGGCGGTGTTTGTGGTGGGTGAGGGATGTGTTGGGTGTGACGAGAGAGAGAGAGAGAGAGAGAGAGAGAGAGAGAGAGAGAGAGAGAGAGAGAGAGAGAGAGAGAGAGAGAGAGAGAGAGAGAGAGAGAGAGAGATTCATAAACTGTCCAGTACATATATTTGACCACGCCCCAAAGCACGACTGACGGTTCTATCAAATTGAAATAATTTTATTTTTATTTTTATTGCTATAAATTAACTGAGATTCGTTCACATATGGTCAAAATTGGCGTGTTTTGTTTATGAGTTTATTTACTAGATAAGGGTAGGTTAGTAATAATGTTTTTTTTACTGAAACAGGCACACACCCAACACTATTCATCCACGCAAGCATTTACATTTAAATCCGCCTATCCACACACACACACACACACACATTATCCATCATTCTATAACATTCACATCCATCCCATCATCAAGTCAACCTAACAATAAGAAGGACCCGCCTGAAACGTTCTCTTCTGACCATCAAGATGTCTTCAGTTGGTCCGGATATCTGGTCGAGGCTAAGGTGTGGGTTGTGGCAATCGTTAACTGTGTCTTCTCGTACATGTGGAAAAGAGCGTCTGTTCAGTATGTAGGCAGTGAGCGTGTGTGTGGGCAGAGAGGGTGTGCGTGTGAGGGGGCAGAGTGAGTGTGTATGTGGGCAGAGTGAGTGTGTGTAGGCAATGTGAGTGTTTCGCCAACTTGTGTACACGTGTCGGGACAAGAAATGTAGGAATAGACAGGTTAATGTTGGGTAATGAAGGTATGGTAAAAATATATAGAGGCAAGGGAAAACTGCTGAATTATGTGGGTAGGGAGGAGGGTGAGAAGAGGAGGAGAGGTAGGAAGTTTTGTGTATATATATATATATATATATATATATATATATATATATATATATATATATATATATATATATATATATATATATATATATATATATATATATATATATATATGCGTGTGTGTGTGTGTGTAATGGTCACCATGCTCGCATCGCAAGCAAGTAGACCCGGGTTCGATTTCCGGGTAGGGTGAAACTGTGGGCAAGTTTCTTTTTACACCACTTGCCTCTATCTATGCAGCAGTAATTGGGAATCTGGATGTTAATTGATTTGCGGATCGTGTTCCGGGGTAATGGTTTGCCAGTGCAGTTGGCGAGCTGTCCGGTTTTCTTGGACTATTCCTTGACACTGGGTCATGCAACTCGTTAACTCAGGGTGTGGTTGTTGTGTTGGCGACAGCTTCTACACATAAAACATATCCACGCCTAGTGGCCCTAGGGTCGAACCATCCTCGAACACGAGGATCATCTATTATTTATAATAATAATAATAATAATAATAATAATAATAATAATAATAATAATAATAATAATAATAATAATAATAATAATAATAATAAAATAATAATAATAATAATAATAATAATAATAATAATAATAATATTAATAATAATAATAATAACTAATAATAATAATAATCATAAAATAATAATAATAATAATAGTAATAATAATAATAATAATAATAATAATAATAATAATAATAATAATAATAATCATAAAATAATAATAATAATAATAATAATAATAATAATAATAATAATAATAATAATAATAATAATAATAATAATAATAATAATAATAATAATAATAATAATCATAAAATAATAAAAACAAAAGATAATCAACAGTCATTCTTCTCCGGAGGCTGAGTAAATTACTTCACATTTCGGCCGACAACAACAATGACAGTCATCTCTCTCCTTTTATCTCTCACTTGTGCTACTCTATGGTGCAGGGAGGAGAGAGGGAGGGAAGAACTGAAGGAGGAATGTAAGAGGGAGGAAGGAGGAGGGGGGGAAGAAGAAGGGAGGAGTGGAGGGATGTTGGGGGAGGGTAGAAGGGAGGGGAAGAAGGTTTAGGAGGAAGAAAAGAGGGGCAGGAGAGAAGACGAGAGTGGGAAGGAAAGAAGGGAGGAAGTAGGGAGGGGGGGAAGGAGGGAGGGAGGGAGGGAGAAAGGAGAGGCAGGAGGGAGGAAGAACGAAAACCGAGAGAAAGGAAAGGAATGAGAGAAGAAGGAGAGACAAGGGATGACAAAAGACCCAATTTAACCGTAAACTGGCCAAATTTTCAAGCACAGAGTTAGGTCCTTCCCATAACTCCAAGAGCCACACACACACATAGGAAGTAAGCAGAGAGTCAGAAACCTCCCAGACTTCCTCTAAAGACTCACTCCCAAAAATTAGCAGTAGCGAAGCAGGCAGGGGCAAGCAAGCAGGGGCAAGCAGGCAGGGGCAAGCAGGCAGGGGCAAGCAGGCAGGGGCAAGCAAGCAGGGGCAAGCAAGCAGAGCAAGTAGGTAATTTAGTAGACAGGTAACCCAAACCGTGTTACTTCCACCTAAGACTTATTCCAAATTTACAACAGTAGCGAGAGGGAGACGGGGGTGGGGAGGCGGAAGAAGGGAGAGGGAAAGGGTGGAAGGAAGGAGGGGGGAGAGGGGAGGGGAGGGATGGAAGGAAAAATGTAGAGGGGGTTTGAGCAAGCAAGGAGAGGCAAGCAAAGTAAAGCAAAGTAAAGCAGGCAGGCCAGGACCCTATAATACATTCACCACAATACCTCGGCTGCGACACGTTCCAATACCAGCACAAGGCAGGGCCCCGAGTTATAGTTCTTGCCACGACACAATGCAGGAACTTACGGCTTCTCCTACCTTACGGACACTTACCTATAACTTTTCCCCCACCAGCCTACCCCTCCTCTCTCTCTCTCTCTCTCCCTCTCTCTCTCTCTCTCTCTCTCTCTCTCTCTCTCCTATCCTTCCTCTCTCTATCCTTTCCTTTCTATCCCGCCCTCCCTTTCTGTTATACCCTTCCTTCCATTTCCCTCCTTGCCATGCCCTCCCTTCGTCTCCTTGCCATAACCCTCCCCTACTCTACCTTTCTCCCTGGGATATCTTTTGATGGAGTGTCGCTGTAGTGTGATTTGTGGGACACCTCTACTGCGCTCTCTCTCTCTCTCTCTCTCTCTCTCTCTCTCTCTCTCTCTCTCTCTCTCTCTCTCTCTCTCTCTCTCTCTCTCTCTCTCTGTTTGTCTGTCTGTCGTTGCTATTATCCTTAGAGTGGGTTATGTGAATGTGTGTGAGCAGACAACTGTTTTAGTTAAATAGACCAAGATGTTCACTGGAACACCATGAGAGAGAGAGAGAGAGAGAGAGAGAGAGAGAGAGAGAGAGAGAGAGAGAGAGAGAGACGAAAATATCTTAGAGAAGAGACAGAGAAAGAGAATTGGAGGAAACAACAATGGCTGGGTATCGGAAATCTATGGTTGGAGGTGAAGGTGGACCAACCCAGGGATAATGGCACCCTCCACCCTTGGAGAATGGCATCCTAACCTAACCTAACCTAACCTAACAAGCCACGAGTAAGATATTTTCTCAACAAAACTATCAGGTGTTGAAGCTCGTCAGTCATTGTCAAGCTTACAATAGTCGTCCAGATCACCATCATGATAATCTTCCGTTAGCATTTTTTTTTCACGGCAGCTGTCAAAGAACCTCTATCACTGCCACTCACTGTCAGGTCTGCACCAGAGAATAAGACAACAACCTGATTGATGCTGTGAAGTTCCCGACAGTTGTTAACAAGGCTTTAAGATAATCAATAACATCACAGCAATTCTGTCCACACACACCACCGTCGCTATGACCCACCGGTAAGTATTTTTTTCTGCACCTACAGGAAATACCTGACGAAGATCTCCAATTTACCACGACGGGGTTTCAGCAGGGGAGGTAAGGGATAAAATAAAGACAACGGAAGTACTCAAACAGTTTCGCTATTAAGTTAGAACCATCATTAGGCACCTGCATAAGAATGTGCCAGAGCCCTATCAACTCGTTCTCGTTCTCAAGTGTAATTAGAAGTTTAACTCAACGGATGATCGAGATGACTAGATTCTTAAGTCTAGAGTATGTTCAGTCTAGCACACTGACATAAGTTCCTCACCAAGAATGACCTCACACCACACCAGCAAGAGTTATTATCCTCCTGTGTGATGGGTAAAATAGACACAATTTCCTCAGTTTCTAAAAGTTGGTGTGAAGCAGAGAAACTGATATGATGAACACCTACAAACAACAACAACAAAAACACTAAAACAACAACAAAACCAACATACAGCAACAACAAATTACAACAACAACAAAAAACAACAACAACAAACACCATCCAACACCAAATAAAAACAAAAACCACAACAACTACAATAATAACAATAACAAAACAAAACAACAACAATAACAACAAAAAACATAAAACACACACACAAAAGCAACAACAACAACAACAACATTGCTCTAATTGCCCCCATAGATCTAAGTGCCACTAAACACATAATTCACTAATAACAAGACTGTGTTCCCGTCAACAGTATACAAGATAACGCTGGCCGCCCACTGCACCACCGGGTACCGTGATGACAAAAGACCTCCTCCAGGACACTGCGTAGGAGGAGGATATTAAGGATATTTTTCGACTGTCTTGCAGGATCTTTCTCGTTATATTACACGAGTTTGAAGACTGGTATAACCCCCACACTCACCCTCTTACTCACTCATTCACACCCCACCATGCCCACACACATATTCTCCCAAAGCCACTCACACCCCTACACACTCACACACACTCACACCCCCAACACTCACATCACCTACACTCACACCTTCCCATACACCCATTACCCCCTACACAATCACACGCTCCCCACACATTCACACCCACTGAACACAGTCATCCTCCCCGCACACTCAAACCTCCCCCACACTCTCACATCTCCTCATACACTCACACCCCCACACACTCACACCCCCAATACTCACACCACTTACAATCACTCCCTGCAATACACTCACATCCACCCAACACACTCTCACCCTTCCCACAGACTCACACCCAAGGCTTATACATTTAGTGTTGTCATCCTATCATTATCGTCATGGTACTTATCACCATCACCATCACCATCACAATTATGAATACGATCATCATCATCACTGTTATTAATGTCATCATCATCATCATCATCATCAAAGTCGAGGTTAAGTTACGGTGATCATTACACCTGTGAGAGGTTGCAACACACTGTAATATACCTCCGGCCAGGTAAGTTAATAAACACCTTATCAACCCGACAAGTTAAATCATTTTGCTACACTATCACCCGCTGAAGGTTAATTATCATGTTATATTCCACAGCCAGGAAGATTACTACGTCAACGGGCTCAGGGAGACTCGATTATATTGTGAGTGATAGAATGACCTGATTATAGACTCAACACGTTACTAAATCACAAGAGAACAGGGGGTCGAATTTATCACGTGTTCAAGTCAACTACCCCTTGCATGACCTGACCTAACAACATAAGATCATAAGAATGGATGAAACAGCAGTGGGCCTATTGGCCCATACTGGATAGCTCAGTTTATACCCAACCCCTATCGTTCATATATCCATCCAACCTATATTTGAAGCTATCCAGCGTGTTCGAATTAGTAATGATGTTCGATAACTTGTTCCACTCATCCACTACTCTATTTCCAAACCAGTGTTTACCTATCTCGCGCCTAAATCTAAATTTGACTAATTTAAACCATTGCTACGAGTTCGTTCCTAGTTGGATAATTAATATAAGTACCTTTGTTATATCACATGTGTTTAGCCCTGACTTTCATCTATACACCTCGATTACATCGTCCCTCACTCTACGTCTCTCGAGGGAGTGCAAATTCAGTTCCTTTAATCTGTCTTTTTATTTAATGTTCCTAATGCCCGGGATTAGTCTTGTCATCCTCCTCTGTATGTTTTTTTAGAGGTTCAATATCCATTCAGTAGTACGGTGACCAAACCCCCCCTGGTTCTTCATTTATTCTCTACTACTCTGACAATGGTTTCTGCGCCAACGAAATAAAATTCTTTTTAATCTCAATCACAACACACTCCATTCTTCATCATGTATTTAATCAAACTTCATTACCATTCACCTTCTTCTTTCAGATCCGGCTGGCCCTTTCACGTTCTTCCATCCACATACAACATACAACTCCTTAAATGATGATCATACACTCATACACTCATCTCTTATTACATAGTTAAGTCATACA
This sequence comes from Homarus americanus, assembly GCF_018991925.1. Classification (NCBI taxonomy): domain Eukaryota; kingdom Metazoa; phylum Arthropoda; class Malacostraca; order Decapoda; family Nephropidae; genus Homarus; species Homarus americanus. Next base: position 280,724 of record NW_024736506.1, read on the forward strand.
TCTTCGACCTTTGAACAATTCCATATTGTATAAGGTAAAGTTAATGGTTGGGTTAGGTTAGGTTAGGTTAGGTTAGGTTAGGTTAGGTTAGGTTAGGTTAGGTGAGGTAAGAAAAGGAGACGAGAATGAGACGTTAAAACCAGTAGCAATCATTATTAAACAACGACAAAAAAATATAATGTGAAATAAACTCATCGTACTCGTATAATCTTACGTGCAGGCGAGGGAGGCGTATTAATTTATAACGTTGTATAATATTTTAAAATTAAATATAGTATAATAATCAATATAATATTAAACTCCCGGTACTATAAGATAGGGGCAATATAAAAATGTCCCCATATATTTTTCTTATATCATATATTTTTTACATTGTTAGCGACGAAAACAAGTTAATAAGGTGTTTTTCTCAGGTAGAGGTGATTACTTTGTTACACGCGTAGCCTTATTTTGCCCAGCAGGTCATACTCCAATCTCCCTAACTAACCCTCATTCTTTATCGGTTTCACACACACACACACACACACTCACACACACACACACACACACACACACACACACACACACACACACACACACTGCACACACACACACACACACACACACACACACACACACACACACACACACACATATATATATACACACCATACACACACAGCCATGATACGATGATATGAGTTATTAAGAATGTTACAATACAAACAAATAATAAACACAAATAAGCATCTCTCATGTTTAATTGTTGATCGACGAGAATAATTATTAACATCAACAATCATGTGGGATGATGGTAGCGCACTCAAGGATGTGTGTGTGTGTGTGTGTGTGTGTGTGTGTGTGTGTGTGTGTGTAAATACGATAAACCTTCATTCAGAAAAAAACTAACAATAAGAACAGGTACAAAATGATAACATCGACGTACAGTACTGTATAGCCAAACACTGATACAACCACACAATTCTGTATAACAAATAAAAAAACTCTTCAAATAACTGTAAATATGAATAAATACAAATATAATTAAAATAACCAACTTCAATATTTTTATTAAACTGCTGCTCCCAAGACACATTTCAGTGTTTTATCTTACAATGATAATGATAAGAAAAGGTTTAGTAAAAGAAGAAGCAGCACGTATGGGTGTATAGAAGGAGTTACAAAGAGAAACACGCGAGGACACAGACAGAAACAGACAAAGACATAGACAGAAGAAAAGCAAAAAGGTTAGCAAATAAACAGACAGACAGACAGGCAGACAGACAGACAGATAAACAGACAGACAGACAGACAGACAGACAGATAAACAGACAGACAAACAGGTATGGAGAGAAAGAGAGAATGTTGAAAATAAATAGAAGATCAAATTCATAATAACATGTGAACGGGTGGTGGCGGGTTAGGCTGGCCGACTCGCATGTACATAGAGGGGGAGAGTTCAAGGCGGGGTCCAGTGGTGGTGGATGTATGGTGCCAGGGGACGGGTCCTGCTGGTGGCATCGCCGACACATCTGGATTCAGCCTTGAGCTTGGGCGGTATACAGCCTAACGTGTCACTACCTGTGTGGGTGGGCCCTAAGACGAACCACTGGCCTCCACGTGGCAGGGTCTGGTAACTGGGAGTTAATCTCAGGCTAACAGTGGTCGCACATTTTGTCATCTGAGAGAGAGACAGACACATACACATAACAGTTAAATGACTATGAGATCTGCCCTATTGTGTCTTGTGTAACGAGTTGTTAGTCCTGAGTTTAGTTTTGAATAATCGAGATGACATAGTTCCCGAATCATCTTAGTCTAGGTTTACAATACATTAAAACTAACCTAACTTGCCTCAATATGGCAGCTAATACTCACCCCAGACCCCCACAAAACTTGGGTATGTGCAACTGTTACCACACACACACACACACACAAACACGGCATCTTGACGTCATGTTTAGAGTGCTGGTGTCAAATGTCACTTATTGCGGAGAGAGAGAGAGAGAGAGAGAGAGAGAGAGAGAGAGAGAGAGAGAGATAAATACTTCCCTCTTCTAAGACTCTCAGTTGTCGCTTCATAGAAAAGAAAACAACATGAATAATAATCCTACACTAGAACTATGGACAACAATGTACAGTATATATGATGCAGGTGTTTCCTGATACCATGAAGTGAAATATTATATCATCCATCAGACATAAGGAGACACAAGGGTATTATTATACACGATATGGCTGAGAGAATACAAGACATTAGATTTCCTTGTTATTGGTGTAAGAATTAACCATCGTGGACTGTTAATGTGGCACTTTGTATTGTGGTCTGTTAAAATGATTTCTGTTAATATTGTCTGTTAATATAATTTTTGTTTAATCGTATGTGCTAAAACGATTGCCATCACTTTGCTCTATTAACATTATCTATTATATACAAATAACCCAGTGACTTTAACCTAACACAAACAGTGATATTAACCAACTATAAAGATTGACATTAACCCACCATAAGCAGTGATATTAACCCACCATAAGCAGTGATATTAACCCACCATAAACCGTGATATTACCCGACGATAAGCAGTGACATCAATCCATAATGAGCTGTCACCGAAACCCACCACGACAGTGACATTAACCCACCATAAAGAGTGACGCTAACCCACCATAAACAGAAACTTTAACCCTTTAACCTTACCACAGACTAACACCCATTAACTAGCTCAAGTATGCGATGAATCCAGGAAAAAAGTCACTGAAAAAATTTCACAGAACCTATCCTAACTTAACCTAAACTAGCCTAGCCTATCCTCACTTAACCGAAACTAAACTAACCTATCCTAACTTAACCTAAACTAGCCTAGCCTATCCTAACTTAACAGAAACTAAACTAACCTAAACTAGCCTAACCTAACCTAACTTAACCGAAACTAAACTAACCTATCCTAACTTAACCTAGACTAGCCTAACCTATCCTAACTTAACCGAAACTAAACTAACCTAAACTAGCCTAACCTATCCTAACTTAACCTAAACTAACGTTAACACACTTTATTACTTTAATTGTTAACATTATTTAAATAAAATGTGACTTTCTTTCCCTGTGATCTTTTTTCCAAGCCAAAATAGTGACTTTTTTTGTGACTTTTTTTCCTGTGACTTTATTTCCGTTCAACGTATGGAAGACGGCAGACTCCATCGACATCTAACCACCCAGAGAGTGAATTTTGATTGATTATCCCCGCTGTCTCTCTCTCAGTTATCCGCAAATCCGTAATAGGAAGTTAAGTGTATTCGGGAAAGCGTTATCCACAAGAGTTTAATTGGGTGAACGTTGTGCAATTTCAACACAATCTGTATTTCAAGGAGCATTGATATATACCACACCTTTGTTCCAATACTCACTGTTGGGTGCTACACTTCAGCTGTATTGTTATATATTTCCAGAATTTAGGATCGGCTTGAAAATGGATTCTGGTTCTCTAAAATGGAATATTGTTGTGGGGGAAGAGATGGTGTGTGTCTAGGGAATATTACTGTTGTGTGGAGGAAATATGGTGTGTGTCTAGGGAATATTACTGTTGTGTGGAGGAAAGATGTGGTGAGTCTAGGGAATATTACTGTTGTGTGGAGGAAATATGGTAAAAGTGTCTAGGAATATTACTACAGTGGAGGAAATATGGTGTGTGTGTGTCTAGGGAATATTACTGTTGTGTGTGGAGGAAATACAGTGAGTCTAGGAATACATTGTTGTGTGGGAGGAAAGATGGGTGAGTCTAGGGAATATACTGTTGTGTGGAGTGAAAGATGGGTGAGTCTAGGGAATATTACTGTTGTGTGGGGGAAGAGATGGTGTGTGTCTAGGGAATATTACTGTTGTGTGGAGGAAATATGGTGTGTGTCTAGGGAATATTACTGTTGTGTGGAGGAAAGATGTGGTGAGTCTAGGGAATATTACTGTTGTGTGGAGGAAATATGGTGTGAGTATGGGGAATATTACTGTTGTGTGGAGGAAAGATGTGGTGAGTCTAGGGAATATTACTGTTGTGTGGAGGAAATATGGTGTGAGTATGGGGAATATTACTGTTGTGTGGAGGAAAGATGGTGTGAGTCTAGGGAATATTACTGTTGTGTGGAGGAAATATGGTGTGAGTCAAGGGAATATTACTGTTGTGTGGAGGAAAGATGTGGTGAGTCTAGGGAATATTACTGTTGTGTGGAGGAAAGATGGTGTGAGTCTAGGGAATATTACTGTTGTGTGGAGGAAATATGGTGTGTCTAGGGAATATTACTGTTGTGTGGAGGAAATATGGTGTGAGTCTAGGGAATATTACTGTTGCAAGGGGGAAAGATGGTGTGAGTCTAGGGAATTCATAGCTCATCTCATGTTGCAATATAGAGAAAAATGTTAGAGACAAAGAGACATTAGAGACACGAGAGATATAAATACATTAGAGACAAAGAGACAATAAGGACATGAAAGATAAAAAGAAAAAGAGATATTGGAGACAGATAAAAAATATAAGAGACACGAGAGAAAAAAGAGACAAGGCCACATTAGATATAGAGAGACATTAGAGACAGAGATATTAGAGATAAAGACACATGGGAGACTTTAAGAGATAACCTCACACCACAGAGTCTCCAGACACCGACCTCTCCTCTCCTCTCAGCCTACAAACGAGTAGCTTGGAAGCCTTAACACGGCCGCACCTCCCTGACGAAAAACACCGAATAGCCTTTAGAGATATTAATAGCCTTTAGGGAAATTAAGAAGGTGTGTGTTATCGCCTCATATGACGGGGTTCTGCTTGGACCTAGTGGGGAAATGTTGTTGTTGTTATTGTTATAATTATGTATTTTGTTCATTTCCTTCTTTAAATTTATCTTGTTCTTTTTTGTTCTTGCTGTTGGTCTTTGTTTATCTTGTTCTTATTCTTGTTTTACTTGATTTTCTTTTCTTTCTGTTTTCATTATCTTCATCTTCTTCCATTTCTTTTTTCCTCTTCTCTCGTCTTCTTTTTATTGTTTTTCCTCATTTTCTATTTTCCCTCTATTCCATTATTCCCCTTTCTTCTTCCTTGTTTCCTCTTCTTCCCCTTCATTCTTCTTCTGCTCTACTTTTTGCTCTTAAATGGGGTCAATACTCTTCCCCTATGCTAACTCCCCACCCAACCTCCCCTACCACCCCTTCCCCCCCCCCCAATCCTTCACCCCCACTCCCTCATCCACCCCTATTACCTCTCCTACCTCAGGGTCAAGGGTCCTAGCTCCTATTTCCTGACCAAGTTAGTTAAAGTTCCCAAAAGAGGTAGGGAGGTAAAGGAGGAAGGAGGAGATGAGGAAGGAGGAGGAGGAAGGAGAAGGAAGGGAAGAAGAGGGAAAGACAAAAGAAAGGGGAAGAAGGGGAAAGATGAGGACAGAGAGGAAGGAGAATGCAAGGGAGGGGAGAAGAAAAGAAAGAAGGGACGAAGTCGTGAAGGAAGGAAGGAAGTGAAAGGGCAAGGAAGTAGGGAAGAGGAGAGATAAAAACAGTGACCAGCCGATTTGTTGTTGTAAATCTAATACCTAACCTAACCTAACCTAACCTAATGTAAGCTAACTCAACGTAACGTAACACAACGCGACGTGATGTAAAATAACCTGATGGTAACATAACTTAACCATATGGTCTCTCAACACGTCACTAAATATTTACACTATACAACAAAATTTAACATTTAAGAAAATTCCAAGTGATAGAACAAAGGTAAAGTAAGATGAGGTGAGGTGAGGAAAGGTGAGGTGAGGTGAGATGAGGTGAGGTGAGGTGATACCCAAATGAGACTCAGGGAAGTTAGGCGACACGGGAAAAGGTTCTTCAAGACAGTTTTATTCAAAAAGTTAGGCTCATAGAACCTGACTAAGACGACATGATCCTTACGCAACAATTACAAGCTATAATTACTATTAACAAAACCCTGTTAGCGGAATTATGTAAACAAATATTGCAATGTTTTGGCTGAGACCGTTGCAACTTTAATTACTGAGAGCGACTCATTAAACTACTTAGTTGCAATTTCCGATGTTCACGGCCTCTGTTGGCCTCAAGACTAATTTCAGGAAGTTAGGTTTAGTGAGGAAGCTACCCGGAGTGGGAGTTTGTGATGCATGACTCCCTGCAGTGTTGTGTCCCGGGTAGAGTTCTTAACTTGTGGGCTGCTTTAAGTCACACCTTCCCTCACCTGAACAATGGACGTTGTTCCCGAGTGACCGATATTTTTTATCGGTTGTTTTGTTCAGTGATCAACTCCTCGTTGTTTGTCTTCACTCTTGTTGTTTCTTCACTGGTATGTTATTGGTACTCTCTCCTCTGCTGTAACAAGTGTGTTCTGCTGTAATAAGGGAGTACTGCTGTGACAAGTGTGTTATGCTGTAGCAAGTGTGTTCTGCTGTAACAAGTGTGTTCTACTGTAACAAGTGTGAGTACTGCTGTGACAAGTGTGTTATGCTGTAGCAAGTGTGTTCTGCTGTAACAAGTGTGTTCTACTGTAACAAGTGTGTTCTACTGTAACAAGTGTGTTCTTCAGTAAGAAGGGAGTACTGCTGTAACAAGTGTGTTCTACTTTAACAAGTGTGTTCTGCTGTAACAAGTGTGTTCTGCTGTAACAAGTGTGTTCTGCTGTAACAAGTGTGTTCTGCTGTAACAAGTGTGTTCTGCTGTATCAAGTATGTGTAACAAGTGTGTTCTGCTGTATCAAGTGTGTTCTGCTTCTGTTCTCCTGTAACAAGTGTGTTCTGCTGTAACAAGTGTGTTCTGCTGTACAAGTGTGTTCTGCTGTAACAAGTGTGTTCTACTGTAATAAGGGAGTACTGCTGTGACAAGTGTGTTATGCTGTAGCAAGTGTGTTCTGCTGTAACAAGTGTGTTCTACTGTAACAAGTGTGTTCTACTGTAACAAGTGTGTTCTTCAGTAAGAAGGGAGTACTGCTGTAACAAGTGTGTTCTACTGTAATAAGGGAGTACTGCTGTGACAAGTGTGTTATGCTGTAGCAAGTGTGTTCTGCTGTAACAAGTGTGTTCTACTGTAACAAGTGTGTTCTACTGTAACAAGTGTGTTCTTCAGTAAGAAGGGAGTACTGCTGTAACAAGTGTGTTCTACTGTAACAAGTGTGTTCTGCTGTAACAAGTGTGTTCTGCTGTAACAAGTGTGTTCTGCTGTAACAAGTGTGTTCTGCTGTAACAAGTGTGTTCTGTTGTATCAAGTATGTTCTGTTGTAACAAGTGTGTTCTGCTGTAACAAGTGTGTTCTGCTGTAACAAGTGTGTTCTGCTGTAACAAGTGTGTTCTGCTGTAACAAGTGTGTTCTGTTGTATCAAGTATGTTCTGTTGTAACAAGTGTGTTCTGCTGTAACAAGTGTGTTCTGCTGTAACAAGTGTGTTCTGCTGTATCAAGTATGTTCTGTTGTAACAAGTGTGTTCTGCTGTAACAAGTGTGTTCTGCTGAAACAAGTGTGTTCTGCTGTAACAAGTGTGTTCTACTGTAACAAGTGTGTTCTACTGTAACAAGTGTGTTCTGCTGTAACAAGTGTGTTCTGCTGTAACGAGTGTGTTCTACTGTAACAAGTGTGTTCTACTGTAACAAGTATGTTTTATTGTAGTGTTCTCTATGTGTTGGCTTTAAATAATCCATTAAACTAAACTATCTCACTATAATGGAAAGGTCAATCGTGGGTGTTATTCCTCAGTCAAGTATTTTCTAACGTGATCAAGTTAAACCTGTCACTTTGTATTTCAGAGTCTGAGAAGTAGGAATAATAGCTTGTTATATAAGTCTTTCTATATATAAAAAAAATCCTCTGTTTGTCTGTCTATCCTTATCACAATGACCCAAAGATCTAGTAGTATCGCTTATGACAAATAGTTATAGGAAACCTGGTGATAGTCGCGTCAACTACCTATATCTCGATTTACTTACAAAAATAAACGTCGATAATAAAGATGACAAATACTACCTGCAGTTACAATATATCATGAGAGGAGACAAACTTATATAAGCCAATTCCGTTGAATTTACCTAAGAGGAAAATTTCTTGAATGTTTCCTATTGGTATAAAAAACGCGTAGTCTTTTGATAGTGATCTTCAATTTCCTTTTGCAAATAACCACAAAGGTTGGAGTAGGTCGTCAGGAAGACATGTATAAAACACTTCAACAAACCCGCTCTAAATGTCGGTCTTGCTGTAGGAATTTTTTTTTTGCCAGTTGGATAAATAACTTTTTGTTGGTATATTTGTAGTTGTAGGCGTGTAGCATGATATAAATAAATATAGTGTATTATTTCCTCAGATCTCTTGATCACTCTAGCCTCGAAGGTTAGCGTGTAGAATGTGTTGCTATTAGTTCTTGTCATCTCAGGTATGAAAAACTTTATTGATATATATCTTGGTTCAGAATACTGATAGTTGATGAAGATGAAGATGGATACCATCGAGTGACATAAATTAATAGAAAGGGATGGCAACCTGAGAGAGAGAGAGAGAGAGAGAGAGAGAGAGAGAGAGAGAGAGAGCCAGCCAGCCAGCCAGGAGGTCCAGGTAGGATCGAACAACTATGCCAAGTACGTGACGAGCGTCTCCATGAATACACTACCTGTAATTAGTGGAGTTCACCTGCAGGTGGACAGACAGAGCAGACAGCCGGTGACTGGTAATTGTCATGTGACAGTAACGTCGTCACTTCTGCTAATCAAACCGTCAGTAAAGTCACGTTATAATGTGCTAAATGTCAAATTAATTTGGTGTTCGCGTGTTAATTATCATACCTGTCGGAATTTCGGACAAGGATACAAAGGATACAATGCATATATATATATATATATATATATATATATATATATATATATATATATATATATATATATATATATATATATATATATATATATATATATATATATATATATATATATATATATATATATGGAGGAAAAGGTTGAGGGGTGTAAAGGAAATATATACGCCTGAACACAAGACATGAGGATCAGAAAGGAACCTTGTCCTGGTTCATACATCTTCCTTGTATAATAGAGAAGGGGAAGCGGGTCGTGAGAGGGAGAGTAACACCAGGGCCAGGAACTGGACTAGAAAACCCATGAGAACTGGACTAGAAAACCCATGACAACCGGACTACAAAACCCATGAGAACTGGACTAGAAAAACCATGACAACCGGACTACAAAACCCATGACAACCGGACTACAAAACCCATGAGAACTGAACTCCAATATCATTCTGGCTGGTCGCTGGGGTAAGGCAGGTCAGCTCAGGTCACACGGTTCCGTACATCTCGCTGACTGTCTCATTGGCTACATCGCACTGCCACATCTCTAAAGAATTTCCTCCCAGAAATTGCCAGTTGGTCACGACGACAGCCGCGTAGCGCAAATATCATTGGGATAAATTGTGTATTTTTCTTTCTTTCCAATGAATTGCGTTGCTGCCGTCAGGAACTGCAGGTACCGTGTGTTAGTGTGTGTGTGTGTGTGTGTGTGTGTGTGTGTGTGCGTGTATGTCAACCTGTGATGTAATGGTTAGCATGCATTTCTCGCAAGCGAGCGGACCAGGGTTCGATTCCCGAGCAGGGTCAAACTATGGCCAAGTTTCTTTACTTCATTTGCCTCTGTCTGCCCAGCAGTAATTGGGGACCTGGATGCTAATCGATTTACGGATCGTGTTCCCGGGTAATGGTTAGCCAATGCAGTTGACGAGTTGTCCGGTCTTCTCGGACTGTTGCTTGACACTGGGTCATGCAACTCGTTAACTCATGGTGTGGTTGTTGTGTTGGCGACAGCTTCTACACTTTAAACAAATTCACGCCAAGGTGGCCCTCGGGCCGGCCATCCTCGATATCGAGGGGCAACCATTTATGTATGTATGTATGTATGTATGTATGTATGTATGTATTGTATGTATGTATGTTTACTTACTAGTTGCGTGTATTGCTTTTTTTCATTTGCGTACATTAAATGTTACTCTTATGATCACTTGAACATTTACGTGGGCGGTGCTTCCTTGTGTGTTGTGTTGTGATAATAAGACAACTATAGCTGGACACATACGCCTGGGTTCACATCCATACAGACTCACACGTTCACATTTTCCTCAACTGTGGGATAAAGTAATGTATGTAATTATAGCACAGTCACTGTGTTTAATTTCAATATAATTTTCCTTTGTTCTTTGTATCTTTTGACAAGTTTTTCGGGTAGATACGTTCTTACAGTTAAAATTGAGGGAATTAATTACTCTAAGAACATTTGGGAATTCCTCTCAGATTTATTATCACAAAGCTGTAAGAGGCCTGGGTATTGCACCATTCAGAAGCGCTCCAGAGGCATATTGATATAGTGGGATTTGTAACACACCAGAGTGAAAGATTTCCATTTCCTACAATTCATTATTCTTCTGGCCGTTTGATCCCAGAAGACCTGATATCGGTTGGAACAGAAATATATCGCAACTGAAATCGTATTGGAAGCGCCTGTGTCCAGAAGCGCATCCCGGGTCACCATATTACTAATATTAAATCAGGTTTCATGTGCTTTCTTGGGCGAGACAGAGATCTAGGTCGTGCAATTTCTCGATTTCATATTACAAGGAATAGTGGAATTTGATTACATTCTGGATAGCTGAAACAACATTATTTAAAACGTTCATTTTGTTGACGAATCTAAAATGGTAATTATGTAAAACCTTGCCTTGATTAAGTGAGGCGGCGGACGAACCTGAGTCTGTATATTATTGTTATCCTAAAACTATATCTTGCGCTTGTGAGATCCCGCTTGGATTATGCGGTTCAGTTTTGGTCACCGTACTACAGAGTGGATATCGAATCCCTAGAAAACATACAGAGGAGGATGACAAGACTAATCCCGGGCATTAAGAACATTAAATAATAAAGAGACAGATTAAAGGAACTGAATTTGCACTCCCTCGAGAGACGTAGAGAGGAGGGACGATATAATCGAGGTGTATAAATGAAAGTCAGGGCTACACACATGTGATATAACAAAGGTACCTAAACTATCCAACCAGGAGCGAACTCGTATGTATATATATATATATATATATACATACTGTATACATTGTATATATTTTAATTTTGTCATCGAGATGGTTTCGTTTCGTTGGTTGCGGATTATTATTAGAAACTTAGTTCGTAATTGCAGTAGCGAGAAAGTCATTATACACGGAATGTATTAATCACATGGCTGTATTTCTCAACACATAAAATTTCTTTATGATTTACAAAAAGGAATGGCGGTGATTATTATGTGGGCAGCGGCACAGTGAGGAGAGGACTTTCACCTAACATTTATCACTGGTTGTTTTGTGTGACGTCTTCGTGTTATGGTGTGTGTGCTTGTATGTTTGATCAAAAAGATCAGTTTAGTGATCTGATGGAGTAAATTATCTAATGCAGTTTAGGTTACCCTGGGTTATGATAGGTTACGTTAAGTTAGGTTCGGTTAGTTTAGGTTAATTATTTCAATCTAGGTTAGCCGAGAAAGTCAATAGGTATGCCGTCACGATAATAGGAGAACAAGAGGTGACTAAACTGAAGTGTATAACTAGTAACTGATGTTACTCAGTCGGACGTGGCCGCTACCTGGAGGTTTGAGTCGTAAGTTTAAGAAACTGTCACGACTACTTGACCTATGAGTTGTAGACTGGTAGAAGAATATACAGGTACCTGTGTGTATTCTCTCTCTATGTGTGTATATATATATATCCCCTGGCAAGTATTTCATAAAGGTTGGGTAAAGCCGAGCCTTTGTGGTCTGGTCAAGCTTTGATGTGTAAATTTCAATTCAAGTTTCTTTCGATGGATTTTTCAGCGTGTAACAACTTCAATGGAAAACTTTGTGGTAAGATATATCACATAGACTTATAATAGAAACTGACGCTACCAGACCTCTGGAGAATAAGTAAATGAATATTTTTTTTCTTTACTTCTGGCAGGGCGTTACCTCTCACCAGGCCCCCACCCCCCTCACACACACACACACACACAGACACACACACACACGCGCGCGCAGAAGTTCATGTCTATTGTCTATAGCCCAGGCAGGTCCTAAACCAGCTAAACTTTCAATAAAAGCAGGAAAAACTAGATCTGTTATAAACACAACAGGTAACCAGGTAAGAATCTTGATACAAAAATAATGAAATATTTTAAGTATTTTGTCCAACCCAAAAACAACGTCGTTTTCTAAAGACCTCCCAAAAGAAATTAAGACAACTTTGATTCTCTCCAATACTGGCTTCATCTCTGAAGTCCTTGAGCTATCAACACGCCCAGTACTGCCCAGTAAGACCCTGCTAGAATTTACGCACTCACAATAATAACGAAATTAATCCATCGCGTCTGTGGCGAGTTACCAAGTGAACACGAATTCTATCACGGACTGACTGACGGACGGATGGAGGAGAAAAGCGTAACGTTCCTTTAAAACTGTCTTGGGATGCAAAGGGCTCCAGCCTTAACTGATGAATAAAACGATGAGCAACATATATGATAACTTGTACGTACCTGAGATATGGTGTGTTAATGTCCCAGGAAAAGTTGTTTTAACTCACACTTACCTGGAAAAATAAAATAAAAAATACAGTTGAGATTACCTGCCGTCTATCCCACACACAAACACCTATATGATTATTCACACTTAACTAACAAGAACAACTAAGACAGAACCAATGATCTTAAGCATTATTTTATGTTGAATGGATGACTAAGACAACTTGTTCAATATGTCAAGAACACAACAGTAGTAGTATTAGTAGTTACCTTGTGCTGGTGGTTGCGGAAGCCCTGGCGCCGTATAGGGTGACCTTCTGGCACTGTCTTGACTCTTTTATGACACCTCATGGCACTTGGCAAAACCTTTCTGTTCTATACAGCATTGCGATTGTTCAAGATACTTTACAACACTTTGCTACAGTAATGACACTTTATTGACACTTTACGACATTAATGGCACTTTACGACACTTTCAGAGACTTCACAGCATCTTACGACACTTTTCGACACCGTATGTCACTTTGTATATTGTTTGACACTTTATAACTTTTCGAGATTTTATGACACTTTATGCCATTTTATGACAATGAAACTACATGCCTTTTTACAGCACTTTAGAACAATTACGGACACTTTGACACTTTATGACACTTTAGAACACTTTGACACCTTAGGAAGCTTCATGACATCTCTGACATTTCATAGCACTTTATCATTATGCACCACATCTTACGACATCATACGACACTTATTAGACTTAATGACGCTTTGTAAAACCTACTGGCAATTAAAAGAATTTTATAAAACTTTTGGATATTACATGAATCACTGTGACAACGTGACACTTTATGGCACTCGTAACACCTTATGTCACTTTTCGACACTTTATACCACTCTTATAATACGTATGGGTGTTTTGATGCCCACAATTACTTTATTGCACTTATAAGTCTCCATGACACTAACACTTCACATTGCTTATAAAACTTCATAACTCATGCACTTTATAATACTTATAAGTACATAAGTTACTTACGAACGCGTTATGATACATGTGATCACTTTACAATACTTATGAAAAATTTACGGCACTAAAAATCACTTTTGATACTTAATACCACTCTGAGACACTAATAACTACTTTACGATATTCCTTAACACTTTACTTCACTGATAAACATTTTACGATACTTTGCAGACCTCGTCAATTTCAGTCTCTTCGCCAGCTATTTGTTTGTCTAAAAGTCTCGTGTACTTCCTTGCCGGCACGAAGGCAGAGACAGCACTGCGTACATCCCATCTTCTTAGAGGCCTCTGTTGACATTCTCATAAATCCGAAACCATGAAACAAGACAGATTCGAGACTTGAGCGAACCGCTCCAAATCTCGTCCCAGTGCTACAGCGGACCGAGTTTGGTTGTGTTTTACTCATTCGTTTCTCCACACATGTAGCTTTTATAGTTCTTTGTCTTTATTTTTTTCTAACTATGAAATGTAAGGTAATGTATTACACAAGACTGTATGAACATATTTTAGTTCGTATAATACCAGTTACCCCCGGCTGTTTGCTGCAGACATCACCTCCATTAAGCAGCACAAGACCTCATGACTGCACAGCTCATAATGAGGTGACGATAAGAAATCTTGGCCCCCGGCACAGCTCAAGGTAGCCAGCATGAGAAGTGGACGACGTCACGAGGGCCGAGATCAAGCTACCTGCATTTTTTGCAGGAAGTAGTTTCATTTAAAAGTATTTTTTCCGACTCTCATATCCTACAAATATGCTCGCTTAAAAGGACAACATTATATTAAAAAAAAAATAGGATATCGGGATTTATAATAAATATGGGTCTTCGAGGAACATTAAAACACCACAGCTCAGGTATGTACAGGTTCTTTGTTGACCGGCGATAAATTTATTTTTCTCAGAATTCCTCCCGAAGCTGTCAGTCCGTCCGTGCGCTCGGGTGTGAAGTATTTCTGACCTTCCTGTAATGTTTCGCCTTCGTGAGTGACAACAGAACCTGCGTCAAATGGGAGGTGGAGTGAGAGTGTGGAGAGAAGGGACGAGGCACTGCGGTGACCTGAGGACTACCAGTCTCTCCTGTAGTACCTTGTCGTTTTCCTCGTCAGGTAATGTTTGTTTATGTCTCCTGAGCCTCACACCCACCGCTTTATATCTTCCTGCAGACACGTAAGACTTTGCCCCTATCGCGGGTGTAGTACCTATGTACCCCTCAACGGACATAGAGCACCTCATGCCCCTAGCCACTCTGCTCATTGGGTATATCGTGATGCCGGTTGAGGGCTAACTGGAATCTAAGTGTTGTGTCTTCATATTGTAACAACTGAAGTCCGCCGCTGACTCACCATCCCGTTACTCAAAGTCGTCCTCAAGGCTGCCACTTCCTGGAACACAGAAAGACACACACACACATTATACACCAACGACAGAAAACCCAAAGTTATAACGCTCCTCCAATGAGTTTGTTTACAGTGTATTCTCTGATCGTCATCTCATTTCCTAAACCCGGACATAATCTACAACAGTGGTTCTCAACCTTGTTTGCCCCATGCACCCCTTTCACCACATGTCAGAATGTCATTCCCCCCTCCTTTCCAAGATTGTCTGCCTCAAAAAGTGCATTCCAAATAATATGCATATAATACTGAAAATCCTTTATTTTTTCCATATTAGTACATATACATTTACAATTTTACATGGATTATTTTTATAGTGGAGTTTTACAAATTAAATGCCAATTGAAAATGTTGATGGATTTATAAAACTTGAATAAAAGTAAAATAGTTTTTTTTATTTATAATGAATTACTTAACAGACCAAACTGAAGCATAATGCAATAAACAAAAAGTTCAATAGAATACCAGGATATTGTAAATTTGTAATTAATTTTATTCAGATGAAGATTACAGTCAATGAGAAACCTGTGATTGTTTTTTCTTCGCCAATTCTGGGATACGTGGAGGAGTGCTTGAAAGGGCACAACGCAGGTCATTTTCTACCTCTAATCTACTACGTTGCTTCGTTTTAATTTGCAACAGAGTTGAAAAGCCTGACTCACAAAGATATGTCGACACAAACGGAAGCAATGCACGGATAGCTCTTTCTGCCACTTTTGGGTAGGAATCGCACATCAAGGGCCAAAATTCTGTGATTGATTTCTCATCGAACATATCTCTTGCTCCCGAATCAGTTTCCCCCCCCCCCCTGGTTGAGAACCCCTGATCTACATACTTCTCGTCATATGTTGTGGGAAGTCTTATTGAAACATGTTCTGCTTTCACATAACCTGAGCACAACCTTACGAACCATCTGGATGACCTTGAAGTGAGACAGAAAATTGACTGGCTGGTGTATACTGAATATGACTAGCGACACAATTTTACGTTTGGTTCAGAATATAACAAGTTTGCCAGCACGAGCAATAAAAAGTGCTTTGCGTCTCTCTCCCCTTATTACTGAGAGTGAAACGAAAGCCATGCCAGTTGAACGTCTTCCTGCCTTCTACTAGTAGTGTAGGGGCGTTCAGTGATGGTAGGCGATGAACAAAGGCAGTTTGGGTTTCACCTGACAAGATGAATGACTCAGGTGGCATGAAAAGTAAATAAATAAAAAAATAATATACACGAATACAAACGAAAACAAACATTGAAGCTGAATTGGCAAAAAATTCAAAAGAAAAAAATATTATTGTTGAATAAAATCAGAACTAAAAAAAAGAATTGTGGCTGAATTAGATAAGAACTTGAATATATAAAATAAAGATGGCTTTGTTTAATTAAGAGAATAGCTTTCAACCAACAATAACTCTGGGATAGAAGAGAGGCCATAAGAAGTGTTACAGGGAGGAGAAGAGACCTGCTGTGTCAGTCTTGACTTCTCTCTCTCTCCATGGGTTGTGTGAGTGTGGTGTTCATCCTAATACATCTTTCACATGACTAACATAGAACAGATCTAGTAAGAATGCTATATTTCATGGCAAAACAGATCTTTCTATATATATATATATATATATATATATATATATATATATATATATATATATATATATATATATATATATATATATATATATATATATATATATATATATATATATATATATATATATATAGCGTCACTGCCTTACAAATTTTCTGTGAACATCGAGTGAATGTTTGTATTACAACATTAACAAGAGAGGCCAATGATAATGTTGCAATACAAACATTCACACGCTCTCTACACAAAACTGTAAGGAAGTGTTTATACATTTTTTGAGACACTATATATTAGTGTCTCCACAAACGTTTCTCCTTATCTTATGGAAGATATTATACGTTTTAATACTTAGCAGGAGTAAAATAAACGTTATTAGTACTCCTGACAAGACCAAGAATATCATGGGAGAAGTTTGTTTACACGTTGACTCGCTAAGTGTAAACAACCCCGACTTATATTATTAAATTCTTGTACAGTACTGTGCTTTAAGACAATTTGTTATTAAGGATTATTACCATTCTTCTTCTTCTCCTTATTATAATTATCATTATTACTATTAATATTATCTTAGTTATTATTATTATTATTATTATTATTATTATTATTATTATTATTATTATTATTATTATTAGTAGGTTAAGCTAGCGTTAGGGTGTTAATTCTAAGATGAAATAAACTGGGAGGTGATCAGGTACATAAGCGAGCTTACCTGAGGTGGGGTGTGTGTGTGTGTGTGTGTGTGTGTGTATGTGTGTGTGTGTGTGTTTAGTCTCGTGTATGTTAATTGCTGTCTTATGCTGTGCGTCTTACCTCAAATAATATAGATGTGGTGCGGGAGAAATGTGTTGCTGTGTGGGTGTTACAGCTCTTGTGATGAAAGGGTCGCGCCACACACACACACACACACACAAGTCAAGCACTAGTTCAGGGTCACACGCTCTCTCTTCAGTGTTGCAGATCTCTTGAAACTGAATGTCCCAATCACCGCAGACGAACCCATTAATGCCATTCCTCCTTGGCTGGATGTATTAGTTCCTATTAATTATACTCTTGTTGGTAGTAAGCAAATGTTAAACACCGATGTGGTGAGATGTGTCACACTAGAAACTATTAACAGACACGTAGAGAGTATTAAATCAAGTGAATGTTATGCTTTTACTGATGGTTCTGTGCAGACAAACACAGGTAGAACAGGCTGTGCAATTGTAATATATAAAGAAAAAGAGATGACAGTGTCAAACAAGCAAAGGCTGAACAACTGGGCCAGCACAACACAAACTGAACTAACTGGAATCTACTTTGCCACAGACTACCATAAAGAAAATGGAGGCGGGGTGATTCTCTGTGACTCTCAAAGTGCTTTGAAATCAATGAACAGCCCGTCAGGCTCTATGCCTAAAGTTGTATGTGATATTAAAAGGAATGTGATAACTGCCAATGAGAACAACTTTCGTATCGAATTTGTGTGGATCCCGTCCCATGTTGGAGTCAGGTATCATGACCGTGCTGATAGACTGGCCAATGAGGCAGGTAAGAAAGAAAATGTTGACCGTGACCTTGGCCTGTCCAATGCTGTACTTAAAAACATTCAAGTCAGAATCATGAACTCTGATCTAGAAGAAGTGAGAAATGCAGAGAGACCTGGCAGTTGTAGCATTAGTAAATATGACAAATTTTGTGACAAGAGGTACCGATATGGCCAGCATAAGGACAGAACCAGACAATGTGATGTAGTCGTGGCCTGAATTAGGCTAGGATACAGACACATCTGGCAAGTTAGTAACGCTGTACCCATACCGGAACACTCAGCATGTAAACTTTGTGATAAACCTCTAAAGCATACACTTGAACACTATATTATTGAATGCGACACTGTCAAAGACTTCAGGCCACCTGACTTATTGTATCTTGAACTTTGTAATTACTGCATTGAATCGGGGGTGCTTGAGGACATTCTTGCTGTTTATCCCAAATTTGCTAGCCCACACTGATTAGTCTTCAATTAGAATATGACGTCCATTGTATGTGAACCACTGACCTATATATACTGCTAATGAATATGATGTATTTCTTTGTGTACGAACCTCTGTCCTGCATGGCAGTGAACAGTGACATTACCCACATGAATCTGACCTCTATATATATATAGCTGTTAATGAATATGTTGTATTTCTTTGTGTATGAACCTCTGTCCTGCGTGGCAGTAAGAAGTGATACTACCCTCAGTGTCAAGACCTGACTGAATTACTCGGAATAGGCAAACTGTACTACAAGCTTTGTCAATAAATTTTTAAACTAAAAACTAACTCTCTCTTCTTCCCTCCTCCCTCCCTTCCTTACCTCGGTCTTCCCTTCCTCCTTCCTCCCTCCCTTCCTCCTTCCCTCCATCACTTCGCTCTTCCCTTTCTCTCTCCCTTACCTCGCTCTTCC
Organism: Homarus americanus; assembly: GCF_018991925.1. Lineage (NCBI taxonomy): Eukaryota > Metazoa > Arthropoda > Malacostraca > Decapoda > Nephropidae > Homarus > Homarus americanus. The sequence continues at coordinate 299,697 of NW_024736506.1, forward strand.
CTTCCTCCTTTCCTCCCTTGCCTCGCTCTTCCCTTCCCCCCTTCCTCTCTCCTTCCCTCCCTTACCTTGCTCCTCCCTCCCTCTCTCCCTCTCCTTATCCCCCCCTCATTTCTTCTTCCTTCCCAGCATCTTTACTTGTCATGGATTTTCCCGGCTGCTCCCCCCTCTCTCTCTCTCTCTCCCTCTCCTTGCATCACTGGTCACGTGAGAGGCGATACAGCCACACACTGTACCCACTTCCCAAATAAACACATACACTAGTTATTTAACTTTCTTTTTAGGTTTGGATAAAATTCTTACGGGGATGTTAGGAAAGGTTAAGAGATTTTGGTTTTCACTCCAACGGGTTTAAAGGATGAGTAAGATTTCCTTAGTAAATTTCATGTGTTTTTAGGATAAAGGATTTAAAATTATGTTATGAGGTTTAAGGATGTAAAGGGTATCTTCAGGGTATAACAAATAATTAAAAACCTCTCCAAGCTAATCCTGAAACTTTCTAAAACACATCCAGTAATAGAATGGCTGTTGTGTGTTCCATTCAGGCATTGTTAAGAAAGAACCACAGGCACGTACTCACTCCTATACCGTCTATGTTTGTTTGTTTGAAAGCAGACCAGGATTAATTGAATAGATTAGAATTTTATAGGTTAAATTGCCTAGGCTAAGTATTACTGGTTCATATCGTCTGAATTCATGCTTTTGTTGTGTTGTTTCAGTAATTATTCAACATGGTGTAGCTTGATCGCGTTTGTGTTTACTCTACGTTTCCGTTTTCTTTACGTTTTCTCTCAGCTTTATATGCATGACTAGGGTAAATTACATTACCATTACAGTACAGCAGAACGATTTGACTTAACCTAACTTAAGCAAACATATTTTACCCTAACTTAGGCTAACACAACTTAAACCTAACATAGACCTAATTTAACTTTCTTAAGCTAAAGTAACCTAACATAAACTTACTGCAAAGCCATCCTAAGTTTACCTAACCTAACTTAACCTAATACAACTTAAAGTAACATGACATAACTTAAGGGAAATACTGAAAATTACCATCTGGGGCCTTTGTTGGGTAACGTTGGTCGACTTACCTTATTGTTTACCATTGTTTGTGTACCTGCCCTGTCTAGTACACTGGGATTTCTATACCAGCATTGTCTGTATGTAAGGTGAACTGTGTATATATTGCAATGTCTATATACAAGCTGAATCAATTGTAAACTTGTATAAGGATTGTACTCAATATCTATCTATCTATCTATCTATCTATCTATCTATCTATCTATCTGTCTGTCTGTTATCTATCTATCAAGTACAGGTTAATGAGTCGGGTTAAAGAGGTGCGGCAACTGGAAATTACACAGAATAGTTTTATCCTGAAGGTGGAGAGAAGACCCCCCTACCCCCCTCCTCCCCCCTCCTCCCCCTTCCCCCGTTGGTTGATGGAGAGGCCCTGGCTGGGTGGAGTGGGTGACGGACATCAGTAGAGAGGCCTCAAGAACCTCCTTCTCCCAGGTCGGGGTGGGGGGGTCTTTCATTAATAAATATAAGGTGTTTTGATTCAATATTTACACCCTCGCTCCCCTCTCTGCTCCTTTTCTCCTCCTCTTCCTCCCACTTCTACTTTCCTTTTCTCCTTCCTCATCTCTCTTTTCCTTTCCTTCTCTCCTTCCTCATCTTCTCTTTTCCTTTCCTTCTCTCCTTCCTCATCTCCTCTTTTCCTTTCCTTCTCTCCTTCCTCATCTCCTCTTTTCCTTTCCTTCTCTCCTTCCTCATCTCATAAATCACCACCAGCGAAAATTTGACATTGTAAAATAATAACAGTTTAAATAGTTTTGAAAATATAACAAAGAATTCTATCTCTCATAACCTATAATATAATCGTCGAAGGAGTCATATAATTAATAACTTTAATATGCTTTTAAAGACCATAATTACTAAAGCTCAGAGATTACATTATACCATCAATAAAATAGTACCTTCAACACACAGGTACTCATTAAAAGGTGAGAAAGACACGTGGACTGACAAATCAACACACCTCACCTTCCACACCGAGGCGCATCTATACCACATTTCCCGCTCCACACAATCTGAATGGCCAAGTAAATTTGATGTCATATAATTTTCTGCCCTGGTGCTGGCCAACAGCCTCTGCCGCTGCTCCATTTTGGTATATCTATTGAATATTATGGAAAAATATTCAGCCTTAGATTATACCTGGAGTGTAATTTTCTCCATCGGCGAATTAAAAAAAAGAAGAATTATTATTACTAAAAAAGTGAGTCTCCGAGAGCTCCGTGTGGATGTCAGGTTGGTGGTGGAGGTCAGGGTGGTGGTGAAGGTCAGGGTGGAGTTGGAGGTCAGGGTGGTGGTGGAGGTCAGGGTGGAGTTGGAGGTCAGGGTGGTGGTGAAGGTCAGAGTTGTGGTGGTGGGTCAGGGTGGAGGTGAAGGTCAGGGTGGAAGTGAAAGGTCAGGGTGGAGTGAAGGCCAAGGTGATGGTGGAGGTCAGTGAAGGGGGTGGAAGTGAAGGTCAAGGTGATAGTGGAGGTCAGGGTGTGAAGGTCAGGGTGATGGTGGAGGTTCAGTGTTGGTGGTGAAGGTCAGGGTGATAGTGGAGGTCAGGGTGGTTGGTAGAGGTCAGAGTGGTGGTGGTGGTGGAGGTCAGGGTGGTGGTGGTGGTGGTAGAGGTCAGGGTAGTGGTGGAGGTCAGGGTGGTGGTGAAGGTCAGGGTGGAGGCCAGTGTGGTGGTGGAGGTCAGGGTGGAGGCCAGGGTGGTGCTATCTTATGCTGGTAAACATCATAAAAGAGATACAGTTCTATCAGTACTAATTAATTTCCAATAAGTTGTAACAATAGAAAACAAAAAGTCATCCCTATTTGGCAATTATCCCTATTTAGCGTGATACATGCATACATACATACATATGCTAGAGCTGAGGACTATCTACAACGCATTTATTCTCCCCAAATTAACGTATGCGTCACCAGCCTGGTCGTCTTCTCTCAACTGTACCCAACAACGTCAGCTAGAGAAGGTACAGAAGAGGGCCTGCAGAATCATGCTCGGCTCAGACTACTACGGCTACAACAACGCTCTCTCCACCCTGGAAATGCCATCCCTCAGTGACCTTCACCACCACGCGCTAGCAGGGTTTGGCAGTGGACTACTGCACCAGCCTTGCCATCGCCACCTACTGCCACCTGCAGTCCCCCGCCCACCTAGCGCAGTCCGCCACTACAACAAAATTCAGCCCATAAGAGCCCACACTGATAGATATAAGAATAGCACCATCCCATCTATTGTTAAAATAATAAACAGCTCCTGATTTATGTACTGTACAGCCCTGTAAATGTATTGAACGTACAGTATATCATAATGTCTAAATCACATGCAAGCCTGTATATTTTCAGCCACCTGCTGTAACTCTATTAATAAACCGATTATTATTATTATTATTATTATTATTATTATTATTATTATTATTATTATTATTATTATTATTATTATTATTATTACTATTATTATTATTTACATACAAACGAATCCTCTTCTACAACCATGCAAACTAATACACATAACACCATTATTTATTTATTTTGTTTCGAAACTCACAAAGACCTTTTATTTTTCTAGGTTAATGCCAGGAAATAATACAACACTAAATAAGTAAGAGACTCTGGTGATCTTGTTTACATAATGATACACACACAGACCTGAGTTAACAGAGTCGAGTTGTAAAAGAATAGTGTAGAAATGTTTGTCTGATGAAAGTTTTTGTCTTCACTATTGTCGTGAGATATTTTTGCTGTGTTGTTCATTTTGACCTTGTCTGAGCTGTTGTTGTTTTGTTATTGTTCTTGTTATTTTTGTTAACGTTGTCTTTGTTATTCTTATTAATGTTTATGTAATTATTAGTATTATTGTTGTAAGTCCCACTCGGCGTTGTGACTTCACCTTTGTGTTGTGAGTTCCCCTTCCCCTTTAGCGTTGTGAGTCCCCCTTAGTGTTGTGAGTTCCCCTTGGCAATGTGAGCTCCCCCTTAGTGTTGTGAGTTCCCCCTTGGCAATGTGAGTTCCCCCTTAATGTTGTGAGTTCCCCCTTAGTGTTGTGAGTTCTCCCTTAGTGTTGTGAGTTCCCCTTAGTGTTGTGAGTTCCCCCTTAGTGTTGTGAGTTTTCCCTTAGCGTTGTTTGTTCCTCCTAGGCATTGTCAGTTCCCATGTGAGTGTGGGGTCTTCTCGGAACAGATAATTAAGCTCATAAAGAGAGGGTCGGTGTGTGAGTATTGATTTTATATTAATATGAACTTCTAATTATGAGTCGATGTGTCCTGAATGATTGCAAGTCATTGTCACCTGGACGTGGTAATAGTCACGCTACTTCATCATTATGTGGTGGTGGTGGTGGTGGTGGTGGTGATGGTGGTAGTAATGGTAGTTGTGTTGGTGGTGGTGGTGTTATCGGCGGTGTATGTACAGTTCACAGTAAAATATATGTACACAATGAAGCGCATGTACACGTAGGCCATTCATTTAATCTCGTGAAATGTACACATACACTTGAATGCCTTTTCACAAATTACATTTCTCTGTGTGTCAGAACATAACCCCAGGCAGGTGTGTGTATACTGGAACACATGCGAGTATATATATATAACATTTGCATTTAGAATAAGAACAAACTAAGCAAACTGATCCTTTGGAGGAATAAGATGGAGCGATCCCTCGAGCCCTGAACAAACAATAGGGATCGGTCGTCAGGAGTGAGGGAGGCTCGGCTGTCAGGAGTGAGGAGGCTCTCTGGTCGTCAGGAGGAGGGGAGGCCTGGCCGTCAGGAGTGAGGGAGGCTCGGTCGTCAGGAGTGAGGGAGGCCAGGGGGGAAGGGGGTGTTTAAGTGGTATGGTCAGTTCTCCTCGCAAGACGATAAAATATGGAAATTATAACTACATAAAACGACTTGTATTATCACTTAACATAAAATGAATTTATTTTCATATGATAGTTGTTGTCTAGTGTATATGGACTTACTTAAAGGACGAGCTTAAAGACCTAAGTTGTTGAAACACATAACTACAAGTCAACAACACCTTAATATATATGTGGGTTTTGTATCCAAGTTGATATTCACGTCATTACTGTGTTTACTGACGAGCTTGTTATGGTCTTGGAGATGAGAACCAACTTAAAGGCTAACAGGACCTCGCAGTAGTTGTCCTTAAGAGAAGGCAAATTGAATCACGCAAGGTTTTTTAGCATCTATTCTTGTCCTTCAGTTAGACCTTGACCTTGTCCTTGTTAGTGGTAGAAAATTTACAGGTAGTTTGTGAATTTTCCCTGGCAACCCCACCTAGGATGACCAATAACAGAAAGAGGAGGTACACAACACAGCATTCCCCGTAACTCAGCCTTGGCGCCGCGATAATTGCTTAATTTCGTTTGTAGACATTTTTTAGAGGTTAGATCCGTGTTCATCGTGAGCGAGGGTAATAGAGTGGCTCTCAGTTGGTCACCTTCAATAGCAACACGAGCTAAAGGCAGTCTAAATAATTTCAATGCAGCGAATATTCGGGGGGAAGCGGAATACACGAAGTTAATACTGAGCCCCGCAGTGTAAATGAAAACCGTGCATTGTGACTCTCCGGGTAACGAAAGGCAAAATATCTAAAAGAACATGTATTAATAAGATACAAGAACACGTCAACTTGCGAGTAGTAGTTATATTTCACCAGGGTAACAATGCTAAATGACGGATTTGAACCCTTTCTAAGATGTGCTGGAACCAACAGTGATCTATAACATGTAAAGTGGAGCCTCTACCAGGGTGAGATAAGGCGAGGCTCACCATCCCGCTCACTGAGGTAGTAACTGTTTACACTTAGACGGAGTGTGACGCCTTGTGGTGAAAATCCTCTTACATGGAGACGAGTAAAGCCTTGTTTGAAAGAAGAACACTATTTAATATTCCTCACTCAAACTATCCGCTCATTTGTGTTCACTAAATTATTGAAGAAGAGAGAAATAATTTAATAGATGTCATGAACGCATGTATTATAAAGATCCAACAACTGACTTGACGACTAACACACACACACACAGCTGTTGTGTGATTGATTGTTCGTATAATATACATTTGCGTTTATTGCCGTATTTATCTCTTTTTTTTTGCTTCATTCACACATTATCTTTCTGTCTCAGTCTCGTATTATCTCATCCCGTCATTTTGTCTGTCTGTCTGTCTGTCTCATTCTGTTATTCCGTCTTTCCTACATAATACACACTCATTCCTACATAATACACACTCATTCCTACATAACACACACTCATTCCTACATAACACACACTCATTCCTACATAACACACACTCATTTCTCCATAACACACACTCATTCCTACATAACACACACTCATTCCTACATAACACACACTCATTCCTACATAACACACACACTCATTCCTACATAACACACACTCATTCCTACATAACACACACTCATTTCTACAAAACACACACTCATTCCTACATAATACACACTCATTCCTACATAACACACACTCATTCCTACATAACACACACTCATTCCTACATAACACACACTACATAACACACACTCAGATTTTAGATTTTTTAGATTTTTTTTTTTTAGATTGCCCACGAGGGGACTATGTGCAAGGTGAAGCGCAGAAGCGTTTACAGCGCCCATCGGGAAAGCATGCGGAGTTCATGCTTGCCTTTATGACTCATGCATTAAGGGCGTAAAAGCCTGAAGGGTCATGGGTTTTGTCAGCAAGTTCATAAAGTGACAGAATGATGAGTGGGTGGGGGGAAAGTTCCCGGTACAATTTATCTGTTTATGGCAAAGTGTGGCAGGTCCCTAATAATGTCAGGTGCCTGTCACTAGGAGGAGGGATATCTGGTCAGGGAGGGAAGAGGTGTTGGTAACGGCTGGGGACCTGTTGGAGGAGGTCATAGGGCAAGTGAGGATGTAGTGAGAGAGGGTGTGAGAGTCGGGTTGGCCACAAAGTTTACAAACAGTGCGGCCAGGCTCAGGGTTGCCAATGTACTAGGCGTGGCGAAGTACAGTGGGGGTGGAGGTGATATGGTGTGGTGGAACAGGTACAGTAGGGGTGGAGGGAGGCACATAGGCATTGACAATATTGTGAGACACACCTTTTAGTGTGATTGTGATGGTGTGTGCGTCGACATGCCGGTGGGGTACAGGTAGCCGGGGGTGGTGTCCTTAGGTCCAATAGGTAGCCCTGGTGGAGACAGCACAGACACAGGAGCGGGCGCGGCTTGCGGTGGGTGGAGGACAGGTTGAGGCACCACGTGTCGTGTAGATGAGGCAGGACTTCGCACGGGGGCAGCAGGACACACCAGGGCAGGCCCGGTAGGCGCTACACCAGTAGTGAAGGCCGCCGGCGGTGGAGTAGGCCGTGAGCAGGGGGGCTCACAGGGGGACTAACAGCTTGTGTCAAACCAGAAGAGAGGAGTGACTGGGTGGCAACAGAGGGCAGGAGTAGGTGGGAGATGGTGGTACAGAGTGTAGCGAAGCGTTTTTCAATACGGTTGGTAAATTCTTGGAAGAGGGATATGATCTGTGTCATGTCACTGGCGGGAGGTTGTGGGGGGGGGGGCACCGGTGGGAGCACAAGGCCTGACAGCGTCAGAGTACAGACAGGGAGGAGGCCCTGGCTGTGTTGCAGCCAGGTGAGGCCAGGCAGGGGCAGGTACACTCAGGTCAGAACCACAGGTGAATAACTTCAAGGTCAAACTTCTAGGTCAGGGAAGGTCATAATAAATGAGACCCACAAAACAGGTTCATGACACGACCACGCAACAACACAATCACAACCAACGTGGACTACTGTAGCTGTTTCATCTACATATTTTGGTGATCATGTCATAGCCAATTTTTCCTTGGTGTATTTGCATAATTTTATAGAGATTAGATTCGGGCTGGGCTGGTGATCTGGGCATCCACCTAAACATGAAAAGTCGCCGGTTGCCAATATTTTTTCCCCGTCTCTCTCCGCTTCAATTTTAATTTAGGAAAACCACGAGGGAAAAAAATAGTGCCATTAGGGAGGAGAAATAGGCAAGTCTCTCTGATTAACTTTGTTTTTTCGTGTATTTTTGTCTGTTGTTTTGTTTCACTTTTCTTTCTCCGTTTTGTTTTGTTTTTCTTCGTCATTTTCTTATTTTCTTGTTCTTTTTGTTGTTCTTCCTTTTGTTTATTATTATTATTATTATTATTATTATTATTATTATTATTATTATTATTATTATTATTATTATTATTATTATTATTATTATTATTATTATTATTATTATTATTATTATTATTATTATTATTATTATATTATTATTATTATTATTATTATTATTATTATTATTATTATTATGACGTGAGGTGACGCAAGGTGAGGCGAGGTGAGATGAAGCAGGGAGAGGTGAAGCGGGGAGAGGTGAAACATTTCTTCGTTGTTTCCCGAGTTGAGGTATTTTCAGTGGAACTACTTTCTTAACAACAATTACCTGAAGATTATCCACCCTGACGCTATCTGGATGGGGTAGGGTAGATTATGGTTAGGTTAGATTGGGTTAGGTTAGGTTAGGTTAGTGTTAGGGTAGCTAATCTTCAAGAGAAATAAGCTGGGGTGTCTAATCTTCAGGTAACATAAGCTTGAAATAATACCATGGTCTATTTTATGCCCAATTATGAGTCGCCGTTCATTATTCCGTTTATTTTCTTGCCTTATTACAGTTTTTTCCTCAAACAACGACCATGAATATTCACTTACCATTTCTTATACCCGGAAACACAATCATATATCCATTTGTTCACTGTATTTTCTCTCACTGTATCTCTCTCTCCCTTTCTTCCTTTCTCTATCTCTCTCTCTCTCTCTCTCTCTCTTTCTCTCTCCTTTCTCTATCTCTCTCTCTCCCTCCTGTATTTTTCTATCTCTCTTCCATTTGTCTCTCCCTTTCTTCTTTCTCCCTTTCTCTCTATCTCTTCCTTTTTTCTTCTTTATCTCATTTTTCCTACCAAAGTAAGTCAGTATGGCCGGCACTGCACTCGACTGCCATCACATCCTCAGTGGTAAAGTGAGGTAGCCATTTTCAACTGGGTGGATTCGAGCGGGAGACAAGAGAGAGAGAGAGAGAGAGAGAGAGAGAGAGAGAGAGAGAGAGAGAGAGAGAGAGAGAGAGCGAGAGAGAGAGAGAATGACAGGCACATGCGTCAAGAACACCATAAAATAGTGACCCTGAAACTGCTGGCGGAGCGGTAATGGCACGACTTAGTGGCCACATTAATAATGGCGTCCCCCCCTCACCTAGACCCACTTACACCTCCCCCTGAACCCACCTACACCTCCCCCCCTTCCGTGGACCCACTTACACCTACCCCTGGACACACCTACACCTCCCCCCTTCCTTGCACCCACTTACATCTCCCCCTTGGAGTTACTTACACCTACCCCTGGTACACCTTCCCCTCTGGGCCCACCTACACCTCCCCCTGGTCCCACCTACACCCCTACCCATCAGGATTTTGTCATCTTAAGGGTTTGTCTCCATGGTGGCTTAGGAGATATGTCTCTTTCTTTATCTCTTCCCTCCTCTCTCTCTTTTGCTCTTCTATTATGGTCTCTCTCTCTCTCTCTCTCTCTCTCTCTCTCTCTCTCTCTCTCTCTCTCTCTGTGCAGAAAAACAGAAAATCTCAGAGACTACAGTCTGTTCAATGTAACAAAATAACACAGTCCTCCAACAAAGTCATAAGTTATGTTTCAGGTAAATCCAGTTTCATCATTGTTCTTAGACATTAACAAAAATATACTTTAATAACAACAGGTGTATGTTACCTGTGACTTATTAATTAATGTAATATCCCCAACTTTCGTTCATTATTTTTTTGTCTCTTTACTTTTATAAACAAAGTCATTACAACACACAGACGTCGCTTATTACTCTTTGCTAAGTGAATGTAATTTAGCTCAGCATCGCGTTTGTCTTTTTAGTTGTCAGAACACGATTACTTTTAATGGCATACACACACATATTCAGACACACTTACAAATATATTTACAACAAACACATACACACACTCACAACTCTCACATGCTCACACTCATGCACAATCATTACATAAACACTTATGTAAACATTTAAACATTTACATACAAGTACTTGCATAACCATAGACAAACTCACACACACACACAAAAGCACCTGCGCACAAACCCTCACACACAAGCACAGAAGCTCGCACACAAACAAACATTAGCTTTTATATACAATCATTCACACACAAACCATACACACAAACAGTTACACACAAGCACTCACACACACACACAAGCACTCAAACAAATCCTTACACACAATTATTCAAACAAACCTTCACACAAGCTTTCATACACAAGCACTCACACACAAACACTCAACCAATCCCTTACACACACACACACACACACACACACACACACAACCACACATAAACTTTCACACACAACAGTCACACACAGGCACTCACAAACAAGCACTAAAAGCGAAACCAATAGATAACACCGAAAGCAAATCCGTGAGAGTAGTGTGTGTGTGTGTGTGTGTGTGTGGCCTGGACAGTTGAGGTAGCCAGCCGTAGTGACGCGAGGAGAGACGAACAGAGCCATCACCAAGCTCAGTCTGATGTCGAATTGGATATAGATATGGCTTTCAAACAATTGGAGCGGACAATAACTCTTATTCAGCACTACTATTGGATTCGCTTTGCTAATGGTGCAGGATTCAGATTCCAATTTTCATCTGTGGAGTTATGCCTTTACGATGGTTAAAAGTGGATATGGTTTCTCTTGATTATGAATGTAATGTTGGAGTATGTTTTTCGTTCGTCCTAATTTCTGAATCATTGTTAGTTTGATTGATACTCATTCATATTATGATTCCTATGTTTTCACTCCACGCTTTAATGATTGCACACGTGTGGAGTCACCCTAGACGTATAATATTATGGGAATTTAATATTTTTTATATAAGGAAGCCAAACAAGAAATAAAAATACAGAACAAGGTGATTGCGACTGTAGAGGTTAAATCAAACGACAAGAATAAACGGAAAATATTGATATGCTTACGTGAGGGAAGACTACGAGTGAACACCTGGTTGTAGAGTTAGTGGTAAATTACATCATGTTGTCATAATATAGTGTGGCGCCTTTATGTTGGCTTACCTGAAGATTAGACACCTTAGTTTTATTTATCCTGATGACAACCTAATGCTATCCATCCTGTCAATCCTCACTCCCTGTATAGTGTGTAAGTTAATGTATACAGTGTAATACCATATACTCTCTCTCTCTCCTCGTCTTTCTTCTCTGGCCCCTCTTCTACTCTCCCTCCTTCCTCTCTCCTTCCTTTTCTCTTTCATCTACTCTCCCTCCTTCCTCTCCCCTATCCATTCATTTCCTCTCTCTCCCTCTTCTAGTCCTTTGTCTCCTTCCATCCTCCAATTTCCCACTTCCCTTAGACTCCCCCATTCCTTCACCATTTCCCCTGTTCTACTCCCCCTCACCCCCCCCCATCTTTATAGTCTAGACATCGCCCGTAATGATTTCATAAATTAGCAAAAAAAAAAATTGGCAGAGACTGAATTAAAGGAAAACTTTGTGAGAGGAGCATATTTCTCCTCCCCGAAGAGAGAGAGAGAGAGAAGCTGTTTCAAACGTGAATGTAGATTTAAAACTTACATAGACGACCGTTTGCTTTGATTCATAAAATTAGAATTTGTATGATATCGATGTAGACATATTTAGAATTAGCAATATAATTAGAATTAGATTTAGATTTAAAGAGAGATTAAGATTTGGATGCACAACGTGACTTTAAATTAGAGATTATTAGACTAAAATTTAGAATCAGATTTTAAGCATAACTTACTGCCAGCTTAAAATTTAGATATTGATTAAAGTTTTAGCAATAGATTTAGCGTGCATATGTATGGTTATGTATGATGATATATGAAGGGAGGCAAAATACTGTGAATGTATAATATAAGTTTAAACATACATACATACATACATACATACATACATAAATACATACATACATACATACATATATACATACATACATACATACATATATACATACATACATACATACATACATACATACATACATACATAAATACATACATACATACATACAAAGAAGCCACAAAACGCATGACATCTCAAAGAATCACGCGGGCTCATTAGTCGGAAATGAAAGAGTTTTTCTGTGCTTTTCTCTCTATATATAAACCTAGATTCTTTTATCAGTTGGTAATAAGACATAATCTTGGTGCATAATTTGTAGATAAACTTAGAGTAAAGTTTTTGCGTCTATGATATAATAAATTCATTAACTGGCTTCATGGGGGAAAAATAGAACGAGTTTCTTAATGACGATAATTATCAGATTAGCTAATGGAGTGAGATTACAGTGTCTGCTTTACCCCGCTGAGGGAGAGAGAGAGAGAGAGAGAGAGAGAGAGAGAGAGAGAGAGAGAGAGAGAGAGAGACACACTATATATTTGTGAGTATATGTATGCGCTTCTACACACACACACACACACACACACATAAAGAGCAGAAACGTGTGCATCAACATCAGATACGTACACATACAATCCCCCCCAACGTATTTACCTCCAGCAAAGCAAATACACAACCTGAACATCCCGTATACACATCCACAAAACAAAGATGTACTCAAACATACACAAACCAACCCAAGGTCTTACGTATCCTTAGTAAGACATATACACACACACACACACACCAAATTAAAACACATACAAAAAACACACGATAAAACACACATACACAACCCACATTCAGGTCTTACACATCCTTAGCAAAACACACAAACACACACACACACACACACACACACACACACACACACACACACACACACACACACAGACCACACATTAAGACACATACAAACCCAGCTCATTAAAACACATACAAAACCACACATTAAAGAACATACACAGGGTCACAATAAAACACACATACACAAACTACATTCAGGTCTTACACACTCACACAGAAAAACACCAACACAACCACTAACCCGGATAGAAAGAATGTTAGAGTGAGACAGTACAATAGAGGGATGAGTAACAAGACGCGTACTGTAAGTGGTGTTCTAGGGTGGATGGTCACAGGAAAGGCGGAAAACAAGATTTATGGATACAGTGGACCTCGGCTCCACCATTAGTGAGGTTCCAGAGAACATAATGTGTCCAAACGAGATTTTGATAGCCCACTAAACTAAGGTTACCTCCTCCTACCCTCACCCTTCTCCTCCCCTCCGAAGGCGAGTACCTTGGTTACCGATAATAGTACTGCTCGATGTCTTGTGGCTCTGGGATTGTATATATAGGCGTAATGTGGCACTGTCTGGAGGTGATGTGGCACTGTTTACGAAGATGTGTTACTGTCTGGGGTGATGTGGTACTGTCTGGGGTGATGCGATATTGTCTGGGGTGATGTGATATTGTCTGGGGTGATGTGGCACTGTTTAGGGTGATGTGATGTGACACTGTCTGGGGCGATGTGACACTGCCTGGGGTAATGTGACACTGTCTGGGGCGATGTGGCACTGTTTGGGTGATATGGTGCTGTTTGGGGATGATATAGCACTGTCCATGAGTCCAGGAGATAGTGACACTGTACGAGGCCTTACTCTTTTTTACCTCACCATACGCCCCTCCTCCGCTGTAAGGTTTGATTCACCCAACTGGCCACAGTAGCGGCTAGTTGGACCTTCATCAAGCTGTGTCATTAATCATAGGACAGTGTGACATATTGAGGTGGTATAAAGAATTTGTTTGACTATATATTAATATCCGGGATAAATTGCATGTATTTACTACCTGTGCAACACAACCCGTCACTCCATCACTGGTGGAGAATTATTAACAGTCAGCACTACTACTCGACTAGTGAAGGTTTTATATATATATATATATATATATATATATATATATATATATATATATATATATATATATATATATATATATATATATATAACAGGTTTATGGCAGTACACCTAAATGAACTCATATCTGTTTAATGTTGAAGTCTCGAAAACGCCGCAGATGAAAACGAGAGAGAGAAAAAGAAAGAGAGAGGAAGAGTAGCTGTAATAGTTGTAATAATATCCCTTTTGCACTTTACTCCCACTACTTTTCAGTTTATTTTGAACAGAGTTAAAAACTCGAAACAATTCGGCATCATTCGAATCAGTTTCATTAAAAGGAATATCATTGAAACAATACTCGAGACACTTCATAACAGATAAAGTGTTTCTGTACAGACATTTTATAAAAATATTAGTCAATAGGGCAAATATTAGTAACACTGATAATATTACAATATATACTCGGTAACACTGTGGGGTTTCGTGATGTTGGTTCACACTCAGGATGGGTTGGAGAAAGGAAACTCACAATGCGCTCTCTGTATACATATTGTATTGGATGTACAGTGCAGCTTGGTGCTGGGAAGTGGCAGCGTGGTTACAAGCGTGGAGTAGAGAGAGCTGGTGTGTGAGGGTGTTCAGAGGAGGTGTTGCTTGCTGCATGGCTGTAGGTAGAAGAAAGGGGGGGGGGGTCACGGCGAGGTGAGGTCTTATATAGCGGAGGTAGGCGTGGCTTGATAGTTGACCTCCGCTATGTTAGGCGGCGCTAGTAGCCGACCTTAGACCACGAGGCGTTGGCTGGGGAATTCGAAAAGGGGTCGGCTAGTCAGCGACAAACGGCAGTTGTAGTTGTAGGGGAAATATCCACTACAACATTATCGAAAACGGAATGCCGTATTGCTAGAAGACTGTCTGAGAGCTTTATGGGTTCGAATACCGTAAGACACCCGTGTACATACCTACAGTTGGCACCTAAGATAACGAAACACCAGCAATACAGTAGAAGGTACTGCCTATAAGTCAGTTTGGTTTGACTCAAGTTACAAAGATTTTGACGATATACCATCTATGTATTATATAAAGTATAGTCTCTGGTGAAACATACATTGGTATTTTGTATGCATGTACCAAATTCTTCAAGTTGATGTTACTATGTTACCTAAATTGTTGGATTAAATATATGAAACTGTTTGTTAATATTATGAGTCTGATTGTCCTGAAGAATTTAATATGACTACAGTATGTATTTTGGTGATCTGTCGGCGTACTATCTACAAGTCTGTCGAAGTAATCTGATTTATTATGAGAAGGTGCCAAAGGTTATGACGCAGTGGTATAATGCAAAATATTGTCTATATATTATGAATTTCCGTGGGAGTAAAGTGCAAAAAAGGGTAGTGGGGGGAGGAGGAGAAGGCTTGCACCAACATAAACCGCTCACGGTCTTAATTACAACAACAAACACATCTAATGTCCAGGAAATTTCACCAGATATGTAGATAAAATCCCAACAGACCGTAATGACAAAACTCCCCACACCCCCCTGGTTGTAGAAAATACTAACAGGTACTTTATCAGCCTTGTCCATACGAATCCTGACTCGTATTCTTAACAAACACGAATTTTCTGGTGATGCTGCATCTCATATTATTTGTAAAGGACTCAAAATGGCGCTAAAATTGCATAAACACTCTAGACCAACTGGCCGCGACCTTGAGTTACTATCTTGGGTTAAAGAGGAAATTAAACTTACATAATTATGATCTTTTGAGAATCCTCGGGATGGTGGGAGAGAGGTTGTGACGTAACCAAGATGGCAGCGAGGGAGAGAATTAAACCCGGTGATGTGTCATAAACTGGTTCACTGCCCCAGTAAGAAAGATAAACCCGAACATGAGTCATATATTTACGAGATGGATATAATATGACTGCCATAATTTTACGTGCCCCGGAAGCGTGTGTGTGTGGAGAGGGACGGGGAGGAAGGGAAAGCAGGAGAGGGAGGTGGAGGGGAACTCTTTCATCAGTAAAAAGAAGCCAACTTGGTCACTGCTTCTTTACCCACCGTCAACCTCATTATAAATTCCGTTAAAAGCTACAACAGTACACAAGAAGGAGGAGGAGGAGGAGGAGGAGAATGAGAAAAAGGAATGACGAAGATAGCAGGAAGAGTAGGACGAGGAGGAGGAGGAGGAGGAGAAAGAGGAAGAAAAAAACAGTTTTATAACCGTGTAAAGTTTAACCCCAAATCTTGCTATATCACTTCCTTCCCAATGTTATTAATTCACTCTTCCTTTACCGCCAATATTCTCTGTGTTAGTGTTGTCGGAATGAGGCGATGCTGGTACGTGGTGATCAATAATGAGCTGTCATGTGTCCTGTGTCGTGTACAGCGTGGATGATGGATGTGTTACGCGCGTTGTGTCGTGTACAACGTGCATGATGGATGTATTATGCATGTTGTGTCGTGTAGGCGTGGATGATGGATGTTTTACTCGTGTTGTGTCGTGTACAGTGCATGATGAATGTATTATGCATATTGTGTCGTGTACAGCGTGGATGATGGATGTGTTACGCGTATTGTGTCGTGTACAACGTGCATGATGAATGTGTTACGCATATTGTGTCGTGTACAGCGTGGATGATGAATGTTACGCATATTGTGTCGTGTACAGCGTGGATGATGGATGTTTTACGCATATTGTGTCGTGTACAGCGTGGATGATGGATGTGTTACGCGTAGTGTGTGGTGTTCAGCGTGGATGATGGATGTGGTTCCGTTCACTAATTACACACTCATTCGACCCCTTGCCTGGGAAATGTTTTTCATAAATATAATTTGATTTTAACTTCCACCGTTTTGAAAGCCTTTCTGATAAACATTTATAAACACAGTGACTGAAATCTCTCGGGATATGATTTTGGGTGGTTGTAATTTGCATATGTATATAGTCAGTATTTATGTTAGAATGTTACAGTGCGAATGAAAAGAATGATTACAAGTGACACATTGTTGGATATTGTCATTGAAAGTTTAGGTAGGGAAAGACCAGGTGTTCAGGATCTATGCATTACACATCAAACTGTACAGAACTAGCGATACAATATATTAGGACAAGTTATAAAGCCCTAGCTACTGAAAACAAGCCATATAGACCCAGCTATACAGAGCAGGTGAGATAGTGGGTATGGCTGATGCCTGCTCGTAGTACGTGTCACCTTCTTCATTGTGGTAAAGTTTTTTTACAATAAAACAAATCAAATTGTCGTGGTGTGTTGGTCGATGGTGCAGGAGAGAGAGAGAAGAGAAAAGGAGACAAAGAGAATGGAAGTATACAACACAATTAACAATATCGATGGTTGATAAAAAATATAGATTAAAAAGAAAACAACCTTGGCTTCTAAAATGAAAAACCAAAGTGAAGGAAGAGAGTTCAGAGAGCTTTATTTTCACGTAAACATAGAGACATCAGGTAGAGACACCTGGATGAACTACATAAAGGTAAAACTACTACAATGGTTTATTTAGAGAAGGTAGGAGAGCCCTGAGGGAAGGAGATAACACAGTAGTAACAGAATGGAGTCACACGTTCAATATGTCTACAGAGTTCTTTTGGGAATTTCTCTGTGATGTAGCGTAAGTACCCCCCCCCCCGAGGACCCCCTAATAACCCCCCACCCTTTGTATGGTCACCCTTCCATCCTACTGACGTATCTAAGCACATCATCCTCCTCCTACAAGCTACTGGTTGCTTAGGATCGATGCTGGAATAATGCCTTTGTTACAGAATGTTATGGAGCTGAGTTCCATAAAGGAATAAAAGTACAGGAACTACTTGTGCTTCAGGACAACAGCTGCGCGATGATAGGTACATCATTACGAGAATACATGAAGGTAACTTACGAGAATATATAAACATAATACGAAAACTTCACAGATATATCTTCCAATATAATTAAGAAAACATAAATCACAATTCAATACCTTTTAAAATATGTGAAATAATCCCTTTGACATTAACAATAACTGGACATCAAAAACACCTTTGGTTCTGACTCTGGTTGACTCATGAAGAGGTTGAGGAAAAACCAAAACACGAATCACACGGAGCAATTCTTCCTGTTAGAGTCAGAAGATGTGATAAAGTAGTATAGTGAGAATACTTTCACCATCATCAAAATTCAACACCAAGACGAGATGTATGACTCACCCAGCTAATATTGAGATATATTACCTGAAGATTAGACATCCCATATTAGGTCACTTGATTAAAAACCCTAAAGTTACCTGGGGGGAGGGGGTATTTTGGTTAGGTTAGGTTAGGTTAGGTTAGGTTAGAGTTTTGTAATCAAGTGAAATAAACTCGTGTGTCTAAACTTCAAATGATCCGTTAAAATTGTCCCTTACATTTACAAGATAAAGAAAGAAAATTTACTGCACATTCATATATATATAACTATAACACCACTCTATACTAACGAGTCATACTATATGACTTACTGTAGCTAAGCCAATGGGGACGCCGAGAACGATAAGATACTAGACTGGCAAAAAACAGTGTGGCTGGGTGTGTATCAAGAACCATCAGTGATAAACAACCTAACTTACATGATACACAGTGCAGGAGGCTCGACTCAGGTGTTGTTAGCGAGGGTATCTATCTTCACGAGGCGCTCAAACGTGAAGCTCTGATAAGGTGGTGGTAGTCTGGCCTAGGTCTCCTAGCTGTTGTGTTGAGGTGGTCTAGTTGTCTCCTAGCTGTTGTGATGAAGTGGTCTAGTTGTCTCCTAGCTGTTGTGTTGAGGTGGTTTAATTGTCTCCTAGCTGTTGTGTTGAGGTGGTTTAATTGTCTCCTTGCTGTTGTGTTGAGGTGGTCTAGTTGTCTCCTAGCTGTTGTGTTAAGGTGGTCTAGTTGTCTCCTAGCTGTTGTGTTGAGGTGGTTTAATTGTCTCCTTGCTGTTGTGTTAAGGTGGTCTAGTTGTCTCCTAGCTGTTGTGTTAAGGTGGTCTAGTTGTCTCCTAGCTGCTGCTGTGGTGGTTTAATTGTCTCCTGGCTCTGAGGTGGTTTAGTTGTCTCTAGCTGTTGTGTTGAGGTGGTCTAGTTGTCTCTAGCTGTTGTGTTGGTGGTTTAGTTGTCTCCTAGCTGTTGTGTTGAGGTGGTCTAGTTGTCTCCTAGCTGTTGTGTTGAGGTGGTTTAATTGTCTCCTTGCTGTTGTGTTAAGGTGGTCTAGTTGTCTCCTAGCTGTTGTGTTAAGGTGGTCTAGTTGTCTCCTAGCTGTTGTGTTGAGGTGGTCTAGTTGTCTCCTAGCTGTTGTGTTGAGGTGGTTTAATTGTCTCCTTGCTGTTGTGTTGAGGTGGTCTAGTTGTCTCCTAGCTGTTGTGTTGAGGTGGTTTAGTTGTCTCCTTGCTGTTGTGTTGAGGTGGTTTAGTTGTCTCCTAGCTGTTGTGTTGAGGTGGTTTAATTGTCTCCTTGCTGTTGTGTTAAGGTGGTCTAGTTGTCTCCTAGCTGTTGTGTTGAGGTGGTTTAGTTGTCTCCTAGCTGTTGTGTTGAGGTGGTTTAATTGTCTCCTATATTTAGGAATAATGATAAGTAGGAATCTTAAACCAAGACACAAATATGTATTTGCTCGAAACAAGGCAAACAAAGTACTTGGTTTCATCCAAAAGGATGTTAGTTACAAGGTTAGCGAGGTCATCCTAAAACTATATCTTGCGCTTGTGACACCTCACTTGGATTATGCAGTTCAGTTCTGGTCACCGTACAGAAAGGATATAGAATCCCTAGAAAGAATTCAGAGGAGAATGACAAGACTATTCCCAGGCATTAGGAACATTGAGTACAGAGACAGGTTAAAGAATCTTAATTTACACTCCCTCGAGAGGCGTAGAGTGAGGGGCGATATGATCGAGGTGTTTAAATGGAAGTTTGGGCTAAACAAAGGTGATATAACAAAGGTACTCAAACGATCCAACCAGGAGCGAGCTCGTAGCAATGGTTTTAAACTAGACAAATTTAGATTTAGGCGCGAGATAGGTAAACATTAGTTTGGAAATAGAG
Organism: Homarus americanus; assembly: GCF_018991925.1. Taxonomy (NCBI): domain Eukaryota; kingdom Metazoa; phylum Arthropoda; class Malacostraca; order Decapoda; family Nephropidae; genus Homarus; species Homarus americanus. The sequence continues at coordinate 319,735 of NW_024736506.1, forward strand.
TAGTGGATGAGTGGAACAAGTTACCAAACATCATTATTAACTCGAATACGCTGCCAGTAGGCAGCTATCAAACAGGGAAGTACTACCGCCTGGGAAGATATTGGAAGCATAATGTATTATCTAATGGTAGACCCTGCTGCCATATGGCATCAAAAATTTTGTGACCAAGTCCCAGGTTGCTGATCTGACTTTTTGCCTCATTTACACACAACTATAGGGTCTCAATTGTTTCTCTTACTATTGACAACACAACACAACATACATATATCGTTTATCACTGTCGATTTTTTGTGTGTGTATTTCTTTGTATTTCCTTATTGTTAATATTACTTTGTTGTTATTGTTATTATTATTATCATTATCATTTTATTTTACTTTTTAGTATACATTATATTTACTATGAATTACTGTATTATTATTATTATTACATTTTCGCCCCCCCCCCCCCAGGCCCCGATGTGGGTCAGCGACCTGTGCCCGGGTGGGCTAATCCCGCAAAAGAAAAAAGAGAAAAAGAAAAGAAAACATAGGTTGGATGGATATATGAGCGATAGGGATTGGGTGTATACGGGACTGCTTAGTTTAGGTCAATAGGCCCGCTGCAGTTTCCTCCATTCTTATGTTTTAGCTGTTGTGTTGTGTTATTTATCATTATAGTTATTGTCGTTTATGTTTTACGTGAAGATTACCCATCCCAGATTAGTAAACACTCTAAGGCCACCAGGAGGGTTATGTTATGTTATGTTATGTTATGTTAGGTTAGATTAGGTTAGGCTAGGTTAGGTTAGCGTTAAGGTGTTTAATCATCAGGTGAAATAATCTGGGATGCCTAATCTTCACGTGGTTTTTCTTTATCGCTATATTTATTATTAAAATCTTATTATTACTGTTCTCATTATAATCATAATTATTACTCTCATCATACAGTCGAGAATTATAGAAGCTATGTGACTGGGGAGGAAGGAGGCTTCTCTAACAGCGAGCTCATCACAGTCACACCTGAGCAAGTATAATCCCCTTCACTAATCTCTCCAGCACCTGAGTGCGGTTCCTGTGGGAGCAGCGCCGTCCCTCACACCTGCACGAGTCTCAGTTCTCTGTCTCTCAGGATCAAAGGTAGACTCAGTGACAAGTCCAGGAAGGTAATCTATAGATGCTTCAGCGGCTCTCAAGTTACAAGAATGATGTCATCATCTTGGGAGCTGAGAATGTTGCACAGGTGTACAGTTCTCTCGGGACCAGAGAAAATCATTTGCCCATCATCTTAACGACGGAAAACTTTCCCAGGTGACTGTCCAAGCCACCAGATAAACAATTACCTCCATTACTCTCCCCTCAATCCAACTACCAATTCTCCTATTAAAACTCAACCTAAGAGACCATTGGAGTCTCCCCAGAATCAGAGTGTGCTGGCCGTGAAGGTTCGACCCCACTCCTGTCATGTACATTTGACAGCCCTCATTACACTGTCAAAGCCTAGGGGTGTCGCCCCATCATAGTGAGGGTCGCTGCCTGACTAACGCCCTACAACAAGTACTGCATCTTTTTATTATGTAACCGTAGTAGTCGAATGGACGGCGCTACAGGGACGGGTTTACTCGTCTGACTCAAATCCCAATTAGATGGCGAATAAGAGGAGAACCTCCAGATGGAAAACGCAGTAATATCGGGAGCTGTGTGGAGGACGTGTGGCCTCCCGCCCTGCTAATAGTATCATTGGCTCAGGTGCTCGTAACAATGACTCAGACGCTGTTGAAGACCAGGATATAACGTGGGTTGTTGTTGGTGACTCTCACGCTGTTGAAGACCAGGATATAACGTGGGATGTTGTTGGTGACTCTGATGGTGTTGAAGACCAGGATATAACGTGGGTTGTTGTTGGTGACTCTCACGCTGTTGAAGACCAGGATATAACGTGGGATGTTGTTGGTGGATGGTGTTGAAGACCAGGATCTAACGTGGGTCGTTGATGGGTGACTCTGAAGAGGATATGTGGGTTGTTGTTGGTGACTCTGATGGATATAACGTGGGTTGTTGTTGGCGACTCTGAAGACCAGGATATAACGTGTTGACGACTCTGATGGTGGTGAAGACCAGGATATAACGTGGGTTGTTGTTGGCGACTCTGTTGAAGACCACGTGGGCTGTTGACTCTGATGGTGTTGAAGACCAGGATATAACGTGGGTTGTTGTTGGTGACTCTGATGGTGGTGAAGACCAGGATATAACGTGGGTTGTTGTTGGTGACTCTGACGCTGTTGAAGACCATATAACGTGGGCTGTTGTTGGCGACTCTGATGGTGTTGAAACCAGGATATAACGTGGGTTGTTGTTGGTGACTCTGATGGTGGTGAAGACCAGGATATAACGTGGGTTGTTTGTTGGTGACTCTCACGCTGTTGAAGACCAGGATATAACGTGGGATGTTGTTGGTGACTCTGATGGTGTTGAAGACCAGGATATAACGTGGGTTGTTGTTGGCGACTCTGACGCTGTTGAAGACCAGGATATAACGTGGGTTGTTGTTGGCGACTCTGATGGTGGTGAAGACCAGGATATAACGTGGGCTGTTGTTGGAGTTTAGGAAAAAATTATCGACAAACAGAGTTAGCCAGATGAAAAATATCACCAATCTCAGCTGATAAGAACACCAACAATACTAGCAGTCTGTTATGGTGGTGGTAGAACTGGTAATGCTAGTGGCAGCAACAACAGCAGCAGCGGTGGTAATAGTTTAATAGGAGATCATCACCACCACCACCAACCCTCGAGGTCATTTTCATCATTAATCTGGTCCACAAATGGCCAGGACACCGCTGATGGCCGCCTCCACAGTTGCTGTATCAGAAAAGTAATAACCAAATGAGTGAGACAGTAATGAAACAGAAATAGTAACACTCGAAGCATGGAAAAGTTCACTGTTGACGACCCTAGAGGTGACACATAGCGTAGTTTATGGTTGTTTGTATCCCGTTACTGTAGGTTTGAGGACATTTATGGGAGTTAATCCTTAATCGTAAATATACAAAGTGACAGAAAGCTTATAGTCGATTTGTATCAAGATCTGGTCAAGTAACACCTAGGGAGTGATATTTATAGTAGGTTTAATTATTGACCTTTTTCGTGCGTTAATTTTTTTGTATCTACAGAATATATATAAATTTTTTAGTTTATTTGGAGTGAAGAAATAATTAGTGTTGGTCTAAAAAGAAACAACTCGTGGGACTTCGACTCTCTGTGACATTCAAGCTTGACCTTCAACCTTGACTTTTGATCTTGACCGTGACCTTGACCTTAATATTGACCTTCGACCTTGACTTTGACCTTCAACCATTAACCTTGAACCTTGACCTCCGATACACATAGTCTTTCCTTAACCCGAGTCTCATTCACTATGATATTCAAATTAAAGATGCAAATTTGCTGGCACGAATTAACAGACAGAGAGACAGAGAAAGGAATTAAGGATAATACAATACAAACTCACTGAGAGACAGACAGGCAAACTAATTGTGGTCATTAGAGCATTAACATTGTAAGGAATAGACAGATCGACAGACAGACATATAGACAGAGAGAGACAGACAAGTAAGACAAACTGATAGATATTGAGACATTGACTCGGAACACCTTACAAATAAACATCCCAGCTTGTGTCACCTAACCTAACCTAACCTAACCTAACCTAACCTAACCTAACCTAACCTAACCCAAACCCCCCAGGTAGCGTAAGGTGTTTAATCATCAGGTGAAACAAGCTCCGAGAAGGGGGGGGGGGGATAATCTTCAGGTGATCCGTAATTATAATCATTTAAAAAAGAGAAAGAAGGAAAATAAGGCAGTGTAATCAGACAGAGAGCCATTATTGTTGTCATATTTCTACCTGTATCACCTGTCGGCATCTTTTGTAATTATGACTGTCCGGTAAATTAACATTATAACCGGGCAGTGGGTATGGTGTGATGGTAGTGTCCTATTCACCTAACATTGTCATTATATACATGAGGAGAATATTTAGTTGTTGAAAGTTTCGCTGATTCAGGCATGAGAGAGAGAGAGAGTCAGGGCTGGTGGTGGTGGTGGTTGTGATGATAGTAATAGTAGTAGTGACAGTGGTAGTGTAGTGGTGGTGGTAGTTACGGTGGTAGTAGTGGTGGTGATGATAGTAATAGTGGTAGTACTTGTGGTAGTGGTGGTGGTAGTAGTATTAGTAGTGCTGGTGGTAATGTTTATAGTAGTAGTAGTGATGGTAAATCAGAACACCACTAACATCACCAGGAGTCCGTGATGGTAGTATTTGTGGTAGTACTGTCACACCCCCACCACCATCCCCTACCACCACCTCCACCACCACACCTACCACCACCAACTTTCCACTACCACTACAACTACTATCATCAACACGATCACCACACAGTACCACACCACCACCACTACTACATCCCACCCACCACTCCCATCACCACACACCACCACCACTACACCCCCACACACCACTCCCACCACCATCAC